>NC_092574.1:17433354-17738712 GCF_037975245.1 Apostichopus japonicus
TCTATAGCCTGGTGAATCTATAGCAACAGAGTTGAACGGGGACAGATCTAAGAGGGGTGCCTGATGGGCGAGCAACATGGTAGAAAACGCTATGCGCATGTCTACAATAATGCATTAATCTGTCTCACAATTTCGGAGTATACTGCGATTTGTCTACAATTGTAAACGCATTCTTCATATGGTACTTTGTTTACGTCACCGAGTCAGCGGAAAGTCCACCGCGTACGACGGCACGACCAAATCGGCGTTGAAAACTCTAACGGATCATTCTCGCAGGAAAGAAAACCACAGCAACAAACATCTCCATGTATTTCCGGTTCCTCCTAAACTCCACCATCCAATCATGAAGCTATAAACAGATCCAACCAACCGATAATTCAGTAATACCACAGTAAAGTCCGACTACCCACCTGCAGGCCCACCATCCCCAAAAACTAACGGTGGAGTTTATATTGGCCAACGGGAGTACCATACCTGAAAAGGTCTACCGCATTTTAATTAAACAACGCAATTTTCTTCCCGATGCAACGTCAAAACATCTTTCCTCTCTCCGAGAAATTTTAATTGTCCAATTTATTCAGTTTCAGTTTCTGAAATTAATTATTATGAACTGGACAATAGCCACAAAGACTTTAAACTGAGCAATAGACGTAAACCTAATCCTTCAATGTATGCTGAAATTATTAACAGCATTTATACGATTTTCACGTACTGTATAAATTAACGTGGAATTCTTCGTGTGCACTTAATTCTTCGACTGTGAGTGGACTGTTTGATATACAGATACATATATCAGGCCACTCAATCGTAAGGTTGGTTACGACGCCGTTTTACGTTGTCTCCATGCTTGATCGAAAGATCTGGCATCATAATATTTACCTGAAGAAAATATTCATTTCTTTATTTTATTTCATTTAAGCGAGATACCTATAAAAGTGTATATATTTATTAAAGTTGAGAGCGTTATAGCTTAGTCCATGTGTATTGTAACTTATATATACTTTTCTTTTCTTTTCTTCTCCTTGTTTTAATATTGTATCCGTACGCTGAAGTTTTATTTCTGCAAGGTGCTAAAAATGTTGCTAAGGCAAGTGTATAATGATAGAATTTAAAGTAAATAAACAAACATATCGGTACAACATGACGTGTATATATATATCGAATTACATGTTTATATTAGATACCTCATTGTCTCAAAATGGTACCCGAATTTCACGTCTAAACATATATTTATCTCTGAGGTGGAAACAAACACTCCCCTACATGGTAGTCGCCATGAACGACCCCCGTGTCCCTTTTGCCTGTCTTGTTCATTGCTGGATCTACCCCTGTATCCCCTGGGGAGGGGTTGGTTTCCAGTTTGTCAATATGCTATGTATGTGTAAATAGCGTAGGGCTATGTGCTAAAATCTTGTTTTCTTTGTTTGTCTATCACATTTTCATGGTGAAAAAAAAACAATATTTTTTTAAAGTACTTTAGAGTGGTTCTGTGATTGCCCCGTATCCGATCTTTGGGAATAAATTACGAGAGTTGTTCACATAACTTAGGTAAGGCAAAGGCATTGTTTGCGTTGATATCACAAAAGTGTCCCTTCTCTGTGCCCATTTTGGGTAAAAGTACCCCTTTTCAGTTTTAATAATTAATTACTTAGCTTTTGTTATTTAGAAAGTATTTAAATACAAGTGCAATTAAAAAGTACCCTGTTATTGTAAAATTAAGAAAACCAAAAAGCAAGCCAAGAGGCTTGCGAACCTTTCTTGTAAGCTTTACTTTGGTGTTTACTGTGTTGACCTCTATTGAACTCAAGTAATCATTGACCTGCACAAAATACAATGAATTTCTTGAACTTGCCAAGTTCATTTACAATTGCAGTAATTGTGTCAACAGGGCTTTCAGACTTTGACATCTGTTGATTTCAAATGCTGTTAGACTTACTTATGAAGCAAAAACAATTTTTGTATTCATCAAAGGGGATCTACATACAACACGTACAGTTCATTCAATCTTGCTTTTGACTGCGGACTTTGATCGCTGCTGATCTCACATGACCTTTGACCTACACAATGATACACCAAGTTTCTTGTTATTACTAAGATGGATGTACATGGTAACCAGTTCAGCAGGCTTTACTCTTTGAGTGTTTGGATTTGCAAAGTTTCCACCAGAGTTTGACCGATGTTGACCTTAACGACCTTTGACCGCCACAGGAAACAAAAGAATTCTTGCAATCACTAGTATGGATCTCTGTACCAATCATGTAGCTCATTTAAATGTCAATACTGGAGTTATTGTGTTCACAACATTTTCATATTTTCACCTCTATTACCTCAGCTGATCTTTGACCTCTACATAACATGATAGGTTGTTTGCAATCACTAAGGTACATCAGCTTTAATTTTGGAGATATTGTGTTTGAAAGGTTTTCAGTCTTTAATCTATGTTGACCTCAAATGAACTTTAACTCCACAAAGAGTGGTAGGTGTCTTGTACTAAGGTGAATTCACACCTAGTATAAGGTCCATCAAAGCTAGGCTTTGGAAGTTATCATGTTTACATGATTGTCATAGACTTTCACTCTGGTTGACCTCAAATGACCTTTGACCAATAATAACAGTGTTCTTGTGTTCAAAGATGTTCTTCTTCTTGAGTCATCGTGTGTTTACAGACCTCTTCTGACCTCAAATGATCTTTGTTTCACTTAGGTTGACCTCAAATGATCTTTGACCTCTACCAATTTTAATAAGAGTCCTTTACTCATCAAATTGTATATACATTGCAAATATGATGTCCTTCTTGAATGACCTATAGTGTTTAAAAGGTGTCACATACAAATATAATGTTACTTGTCAATCACAAAGGGCGCCATCGTCCGCCTTTCACTGGCGACAAGAAACTTGGAATGGGGATGGCGAGGCGAAAGAAAAAATAGAGGGATAAAATAAAATAAAAGAAACGGATTAACAGGCGTCATAGCTTCCCAGACCCACCCAATCCCAGCCCTCATTATAAAATGATAGTCCAGAGGGGTTTTCCCCCTTCGTATTAGTCATACTGAAAACGCTAAAGAAACAAACACTTCGACAAACTAGAACTGTATTTGCCTGCAAATACTCGGTATTGTAGTGCGCGTGGAGTGCTTGCAGTATTAGGAAGAACTTTTCGTTTGTCGATGGTATTATTCTTTGGGCGGACAACACACCAGGGAGAATAGTCATATTGTAGGTACCTACAAAGTGAGGGCGCTTGTGAGGGCCGTGACAGGCTCAGAATAACTTGGCTACGCAGCTAGCCTATGGAACTAAAAGAATATTACATATCAAACTTACTGAAAGCACCCAAAATTTTAATCAAAACTACAGTATGAAATGGTTCCCCCGAAAGGAATGGAGGCGGCAGTGAAGAACCTAGCTTGTATATACCTTACGGAATCACTTTGTCCAGCCTACCAAAGTTATTTCAATGGGTTCTGTCGCTGGGTCCTGTTCCCCCCCCCCCCAAAAAAAAAAGGCAAAAAGTGTAACCATAATTCAAGCCATTTACCTACAGTATTGTGTGAATAGCAGAGCGTTAGGGGAGTTGAGCGAAATGAAGAGAATTATTGGTGACAAAAACCAGTAAGTCATCAATAGGATTCACATATACTTCAAGCTATTTACTGCTAATTAGCTGTGAAAAAAAGTCAACTTTCGGCACAAACAGTGGATCGAAACAGTTTTAATCAGTGTAAGGAAGTTGGTATGCCAAAAATCTTCTTTCTGGTGTTTGGAAGTCTTGTATCAACACCTATAAGTTTGATATATTGACATACGGTGTCCTATGGGATATGCGGTGCATCTACGCTGGATATATGGACGTAAAGTGAGTTTGTGACGCCACAACAATGTTCAAATTCGTACCTTTTAAACTTTTATTGGGAATGAGGTTATTCTCAATACTTGCGTATTGAACGTCTTTACTGCCAGGTCTGAGGAGAAGTGGTGGTGGTGGAGGAGGGGGGGGGTCAGGGGATTACATGGCAGTTCCTGTGAAATATGGGATGAAGAATTACGTTTCCTGATTTTCATCAAATAAAATGAAGACATACCAGACCGACATAATTTTTACAGGGTCCGACCTGGCTCAAATTTTATTGTTTATTCACAATGAATTTAAAAAATCTTTGCATAATTTTGTTACGGAGAGGGAGGGGTCTGGGGGTCCTCCTCCACAGAACTCAAGTTTGAGAGATCAAATGGTGCATTTTAGGGCAAATAAGTAGGTATAAATGCAAGGTTGTATTTGAGTGTTGAGAAAAACCCAACTGAACATGTTATCCCCTTATTGATAATGGAGGCGGGGTCATGCCCCCCCCTCCCAGTCCACCTCCCCTTTGTGCATGCCACTGATCATTATGGTGTTTATACCTAGAAAGTGAATATGACACAATGTCCACGATGAAAAGATGCAATTTAAGTTGGAATTGGAGACTTCAGACTTGGTTGAGACTTCAGTGGTTCTGTTGACAGTTTTTACAAACGACACAATGGAAGATTTTGTCCAGCTAAGGCTTCTTCAATTTCAAGGCGTAAACTTTATTGGATCTTCAAGTTTTATTCTCTTAATATCTTCTTATTCTCCATTACAATGAATGCTTCAAAAGTAGTTCTGTGGTAAAAAAGTATTTACGTTCAGTTTTTACAAACTTTCTTTTCAGTTTTCAGTTACATTGACACATTCCAAGTTACAGAGCATTGGTCAAACCAAACCGCATTGAAACATCACTCCGTTGAAAAGCATCCTGCCATGCCGGGTAAAAAATCCGCTTAAGAAAACTAAGCAAACCCGATACAATGCACATTGTACAGTGCACCAAAACATCCTTGACGACAAGGCTAGATGGGAGAGAATGTCATATCCACCACACTTTAAATGCAAAACTGTTTGCACCGAAACCGAAGAAGAATAGGGTGCGTCAGTTGTCTGGTTGGTTGCCGAAAGTCAAGGTAAGTTTTGTTTGCCAAGATATGGCAACAGGCATATCAAGGCTAACCTCAGATGATCTTGCAGCAGACTTGTTGGACATCCCTTTTATAAGATGTGTATCACCTATACTTGAAGAAAACCAAAGGTGTTCTATTGGACTCAATGGCTGTCTTCCTTACTCTTCATGTTTTTACCATCTGGTGACTTTTTCGTTTCCTCACTTTGCACATTGCTTTCCCTCTCAGTATTGTTATGGATTTCCACGTCTAGTTTTGGTTTGCGAATCAATTCACCGGACCATGTGACTAATGTCTCTTCGTGATCCCCGTTTGGCAATCCCTGATTCAATATAAGAGGCTTCACACGGATCAGATGACGGACCTTTGTCAGGTCGTTGTTTATCTCTGGTATATTTTTGAGAATGACTGGCTGGAATCGCTAAAGAGAGAGATAAAAAATATAAAAATGTTCCAAATTATGACAATTCCATGTGGCAAATAAAACCTGAAAGCACAAACCTAGAGTATGGAGCTTTCACTGACGTTATTAATTGAGTTTCCATACGTTATGAACAATTAAGATGTATTTAAGTCATCCATCTAACCTTGCCCTCTTGAATTATAATTATCATATAATTATTATTTTTATTATTTTATTATTATTTTGAAAAAAAAAATGTGTTAACAATCAAATGAATCATGAAAGAGCAAAACCAATTACTTATCCCACTGTTCATTCAAAATCTAAGTAGGCCAAATTTCCGTTTATTATTAAGTTACATATTTCAGTAGTGAGACTAACAATGGATATGAAATTTTGTTTTAACGCAGTACGTATATAACAATTGCCAAGTCTTGATAGCATTGATATTTTCAAATTTTCGGAGACATGGACATAATTTGCTCCTACTGAACTGTTTATCAAATTACGGCCTTATCTCCTAGTTGCAGATTTTTCATTAACATCAACATCTCTCTCAACCCCCCCCCCCCACCTCCTTCTACTCTTTGCCCTAAAGAAACTGATGGATCATAATATTTAACTCATGCAGCAAATCTAACCAGAATTCCTGCCAGATATTTTGCTGGTATTTGAAATTTCAAATCCAGTGCATCCTTAGAATTATTGTAATTTCACTCTTTAAAACTATGAGAACTCTGAATTAACACATCTTGCCAGTTTTCAAAGAAGCATTTTCATGATGCTCTTCCACACTTCTAACCTTTTCAAGTCCAAATTGTTTCATAATTTTCTTTTCCCAGTGAGGTCTTCTGACAACACTTCGTATTTTCCAAACGACATGGAGCATATGTGGTTCCTTTTTGTTCTCATCAGTATGCTTAGCAATCAGTTCTGGGTTAGGCTTGAATCTCCGTAATGAATAGAAGCGACAAACTGTCCACCATCTATGTAAACTATGCTGAGAGAAGAGGCTGCCAAAAAAATAAAACACAAAGAGTTGGAAAAATTATGGGCACTTTGTGGAAATCTGTTGTCTGAAGTATGTCTTCTTCCAAACTAACATGATGCATTTCCTTATTAACCTGGCAGCCAGAAGAATTCATGCACTCTTCACTTCTCATTCACCCAGCCAACAGGGATATAACATCAACCTTTCCTACAGGTATATCCCTCCAGCAGCAGAATAAATAGTAAGTGCACACAATTTCTTCTTGCCCACCAACCCTACCCACATTCCGTCCCTGTCCAGCTGCTGGGTGAACCCTTTAACAGAGTTTGTGCCGATTCATCTAGCAGCTAGGGAAAAAGGAATCACTCCATTACTATTCGTTCAGCTACAATATGTGTTACACTAATAGACCTAGGCTACTTAACTGAGTTGGTACTGTAGCTAGCCTAAGTATTGCGTTGGATAGAATATTGTGGAAGTTCTTCAAAGGGCTAAGTTAAGCCCAATGTTATTCACTCTAGCCAAGGCCTATATTAAAGAAGGTAATGTGAGTACAAATCACGTTGAAGTTTGGCTTGGAACTTCGATTTCGAATGGCCAGGACGAAAGCATGTCGCAGAACTGATGTTAACGTTGCGGTGAACGTCATGTACAGTATAGTAAGATTATTGTTTTAACTTAATAAATATATGTAATACGTTACCTTGCCATCCTTTCGACTTAAGCTGCTAAACGAAAGGATCAGGGAAGATTTATATATTCTTATCAAGAAACCTTGGACGGAAGGAGCAGTAATACTTGAGCATGACCGAATTTTCTGCCTGATTCATCGAATTATGTGTACGCAAGTGCCATGTTTTCTTCACGGGTGTATATCACTAAAGTGTTGGGCAAGACAGACTAGACGTGATTATTTTGTCATCTCTCTCAGGGCCTGCCACACTGACTACATTTTCTGCAGAATATAATCATGCACACGCTTGATTGTCATTTGTTTGATGAACACAAGTTTCGGTGATCCTAATTCCATCTCATGACATTGTAATTCTGCAATATTGACAGGTATTCCTGATTCCACTGTTGTGAATATCTAGTCAACATCAATGTTTGCTTTCGGTGAGGCAAAAACTTCGAGGAGCACTGTATGTTGGATGTGGGGGTGGGTGGGGAGGAGATTTCGATGGTTGGGGTTAACCACAACATCTCAAAACTTTCCAACAAAATGGAACCAATGGTACAATTCGGGGCCACAACATTCATGTATCTGAACGTTTTTTTTTCCAGCAAAAAGACACTTTCAATATTTTCTCTTCCAAGTTTTCAACAACAGCGCACTTTTTACTTACAAATTCATTAACTTTGTTTGTTTTTGTACTAAACAATAATAAAAGTCAATCCCAGGATCCGACACCCCTGAAGTTTTAAATTGTTAATTTAGCTTCATTAGTCTCGGAACACGGGCGTTTAATCCTTCACGGGGATTCCGTAGTGGGACTCGGCTCCTGATGGAGGGCTGAGGCGGTAGTGATTTGTTTTTGATGAACCAATGATTACATCTACAATAAATATATACCAACTGATTTAAAGCCTGCCCATTTAATCTATTGAGTGAGACGGACAATTTCGATACATGTCCGCAATTTAAAGTTTGAACAATAGATCAAAAGACTGGAACTATCATAACTCATTTTCCACCCCGGCACGGCCCTTCCATTTACCCTCATTCACCCACCCCACATTACCCCACCTCGCGATTAATCACAAGAAAGACAAGGAAAAAGGAAAGATTTGTTTTTCTGACTTTACTGAATTTATAAACTGCACCGGGGAATGAAATGACATAACAATTCAGTGTCAAATTAGTTAAAGAGGTTGTTGCTTTATTCGATCATTAAAGACAAAAGAACATCCCAAATCTTGAAACAGAGATAACCAATTAATCATTCATGATTTGTGTGAGCAGCCAAATGTGTTTGCATCGCATCAGTTTCCGATCCCCACATAAGTAGAGACCGTAAACACGTATACTGTCCCCTTCCTAGAATAAAATCAAGAGGGTTCAGTCCCTCCCTTCCCGCACCGCACACATACAAATAGAATATTTTAAAGCTACAGCATATAAATTTATCATGTATACGTGTGCATATATATCATTAACAGTTTTTGAACATTGTTTCAAAAGTTGCAAACTATTGCACCATTTTGCGTCTAAGCACCCTAAAATTTATCTAACATTTCTGAAAGCAAAGGGAACCAAGGTCGACATGACGTCTTAGATCCTCCCCACCCCCCCCCCATCCCACCTCCTTCCAGTACAAAAAATTATAAAGTTATTAAATGTAATACAATAATAGTAAACGTTTTCAAAGCTTAAGTGAGGAGGAAAAGTAAGATAGACGAGGTGAAGAGAGAAGTGCATGGGGAAGCGTTTGACAGCTTTTAAATTTACTAAACTGGTTCAACCGTATCTGATTGCTCCTCCATTCCCACCTTACCCCACCAACCTTACCCCCACCCCCCTCATTCCCATCGCATTTCCTTTTCTATTGTTGTAGCGCACGAACAAGTAGGCGTTTCACGCATTCTGTGATTGACCTGCAACACGTTGACATATATATGCACGTCTGTTACCGGCTCAGTCCACCGCCCCCCCCCCCTTCTTTAAAATCACAAGGTCGAGAAAACATTTCAGCTGCTATTCAGAAGATGATTTCTTAGAGACCACAGTAATCTTCGCCATCCCTTTATAGGTTTAGCGCTTAAAAAAAAATAAACCAAGTAAAAACGCAAACTAATGTAATATGCTGTGAATGAAACCTATAATTCTTTTAAGAAATCAAATTTATAGTGAGTTCTCTTTCCATTTTCGGAAACTGTGGATGGGAGTGGCATTATCAAAATATAGCACACTTCAACCCCCACTCCGTTTTGTAAACTTAATTTTGTATTTTCACCTGGCCTTAGATGCAATTTGGTGCTCCAAATGAGATTTTTTTTCTCATTTGGAAATGAAAAAGGGGTTTTCTGACGCCCCCCAGCCCCTCGGTTCCTACGCCCTTGGGCAATATGTTTTCTCATTTTAAAATAAAAGTGGCTCCTCCTTCATAGAGCTTCAGGGTAATACAACTAATAGATTTGTAGGATTTATGAATGTACTTGATTGGGTAATTATACTAACAAAGACAATTAAATAATGAATATAGATACTGATCTATATGGAAGTAACGTACTGCAACAGATCACTGGATACAAAATAATTAAGTTGCACTGCACCCGCCACCGTATTTCCGTGATTTTTGTTCATGCGTATAGCCGCACACCAGATGACGTCAATGCATGCTAAGAGACCACGTCTACGCCTCATCCTTTGGTTTCGGTGGCTCCTGCTGTTGAGACGTAGAAGTAAATCGTTAGTATTCCACACGAAAATCATAGCATACAATATTGAGAATTGGAATCGTTTTCGTAGCAGATTCTTGTCGAAGCCCGGCTTCGATTCGATCAGAAAAGATTCTAGGTGTTCCGGTCACTTGTGTAGATTTTATTATTATTATTTGAACCAATATACCCATGATTTATAGGCCTACCTCAAAGTCGCACATGACAAGAGCAATCATGCAAGAGCTTCATGCATTCAGAAAAAGAAGAAGAATTGTCTTCTTTTTTTTACTCGATTTCATTGATGTTTAAGTGAAACTATAAATATAAATGTTAGAGGGTCTGACGTGCGTTTCGATCCTGGCAGGAACTTCTCAAAAGGCGCACTTGAAAAAGTTCGCATTTGAGAAGTCACGCCTACCTGCTGTATATGCCAATCGAAGGAAATTAACTATTAAAAGTTTCCAGGTTGCAAAGTTACAATAGAATATAGAAATGCTTTTGATGGCTATGGATTGACGTCAAACGTTTTAAACGTTTTATACCCTTTTGTCTTTGTTACCAAGGGCTAAAATAGTGGAGTCGAAGTCACAAGTCCATCGCCTTTGAGGGTGTGTTTGTGTAGGCGTATATGCGTAATATCGAAGCTTATAACAGGATACCAATGCATGATGGCATTGGTTTCAGTGCATATTCATATTTGATTAATTCTATATGGATAGACATACCTGCACAAAGATGCGTAACGTCTGTCCCAAATAATGTCCAGCACGCATTGCATCCGCCACAATAATTGGCAACACAGGTTAGCCAGGTCGTCCACGGAGGCCCGATATCTTCGAAGAAAGGGCAGCTGGCATAATCACAAGGATCCACGAAGCAGTTCACGGGATTTGGACATAATGGGGGTGGTAATCCTTAAAAATATCAAAATATCAGGTGAAATAATAGAACAGTAATTGTATATGATTACAGAATAGTACATCATTTTTTTTTGCACAGTTCATGCATGCATAACTGAAATATCAACACTATATATATATATATATATATACATATATATATAATATAATAATAATAAAAATAATAATAATAATAATAATTATAATAATTATAATAATAATAATAATAATAATTATAGAAATCTAAATGAAGAATAAACAGTATTAAACGACTTGTGTACAGAATGGTACATAGACATGTTTTTACAGTAGCTTATGCATGCTTAAACAAATATCAAGAATTGCATCCACGTTTTAAGGTCTAAGAATTTTACCCACATTTCTGCATATTGCCTTATAATCCATGTCTATATTTAAGGATAATGTTGAAGTTGTTGTGATTATTGACTATATGCTAGTAGCGCGTAATTATATCGACAGCTTGCTATAGGCGAGTATATATAGAAAACCATTCGTGTTGGACTATCTAATGTGAATGGAATATTGTTATGATTCAACTGAAATATATTTTATTTCGAGAAAGAAAAAAATTCAAATATTCTCGTCTAGAATGAGGTTTGATCAGTGTCCCTGGTTTCCGTTTCATCCAATGATTTCTTTTGCCCTTCCCTGTAGTTATAATTTTAACAGAGCCGTATCTACGATTTTAATCTTCGTGCTTGCCAATTTAACCACCGAACTGAGTAATAATCAAGTTAACAAATGATCACATTAAGACACATTCCTTGATTTGATTTGATTTGATATGATCTGTGGCATTTCGTCATCCAGAAACCCAGTTACCAATCAGTTAATCTCAAACTCACAATTTTCAAGTTTATATTCGCTTGCTTGAAATGATTTTTTTTTTAAATTTTAGTATCGACTATAACATCAAAAGAATTGATCAATATCATCACAAAATGCTGGTTTTAAATAAAATAAAATATATAAAACTGCACTAGAAACTTTGACAATTATTATATCTAACGCTCACCTGTAGAGAATGCCAGACAAGCCAAGAGAATGACTAAAAGTAGTTTCGACATCATTTCTGCGCTGCGAGATTGAAACGAATCACCTGCAAAACTATAAATGTTATGAGTTGTTTCCCAAACTGTTTTTGTACTATGTTGATCAAGTCTCCTGTATCTGTTATAGATTTTTTAAAGGTTAATCGTTGATTGCATGACTTTGCTCATACCTCTCCTTCTTTGTTTGGGTGCATTGTATTTATATATAAATATGATGATATTCTTTTATTTTACTAATAGACCGGATACAACACGAAACTAATGACGTCATTTATAGCGGTTTAATTATTGGCTCTTTTATGAACATGGTATGACTAATTATTGCAACTTCAAGCTGCATAGGAGACCTTTTTGTTTGGTAAAACACCCATTTTTGTGATATAAAAGAAAAATATGGTTGGCAACAATTTGTCACTTTTTGAACTGGGTATAGGGGCCTACCTGATATTTGTGCGTGTGCGTGTATGCGTGTGTGTTTTATTGATACAGTCGTTTGAGAAACCAACAAGTGTATATTCCCGTCTTTCAATCTGTCTGGTTTAAATGTTGTCCTTAATCAGCCTTTCCCTGCAGGATTGTCATTTGAAGAAGATCCTGCTAGGATCGAAACGTCAGTCCCTCTGTAACATATACTTTTATACCTACAAGGGCTTTCTGCAGTAGATAAGCAGTTTGCTAACAGCCCCCCCCCCCCCCCTCTCTTTCTTTGATATATATGTATACGTTGTATTATTTATAACGATAACCTTTAGGCAAAGCTGTATTTAAAGTACAGTTCTGATCAGTTGACTAGATTCACCGGTGACTCTAATGACTGTAGTGTAGGCTACACCCGGTAGAAGACCTTTTACAGTGTCATATAATATATAGAAGGCTGCTTGGAATCTTAGCACCTTCCCTAAAACGGAATGTTCTTTTAATGTTGTTTGTAACACGCTATATTATAAGAGAGTTGATTGACATGATATAAATGCTAACCAAATCATATTATTAGCTTGTTGTGATGAATATTCTCTTCAAGACTTTAGTGTGTCATTCCGTGTATCAGGAATTATTCCCTTGAGCCAGTCAGAACACTTCAAAGTTTCTCTACAAAACTCGTGATAATGGAGCATGCGGATTTTCAAAAGCACTGGCACGTTTTCTAAAAAAGGCGGAGACTTGTATGTGTCTTGAAGGAGACTTGTAGGTGTCGCACCACAATTCATAGCTCCCATTGACTTTACACACTAAAATCGTGACTTTCCAAGGCTGCTAGAGCATAGATAGAAGTGTTCAACTGACATGTCCTACACACCGTATACGATAGCTGAAGACTTGGGCTATCACAGCACATTCAACTTTTGCCCTCATGACCGTTTGGACTTTGAGCTAGAAGAGCTGTATTTTTTAGCATAATGCTCCCAAAGAAATCCACCAGCTCTTGTTGCGGAACATTCTTGTTTAACATACGATTTTATAATTTGCATCAGTAGTTTCAAGCATAAAACAGAATGATGAATGACTAATCAAAGGCCAACAAAAACGACTACAGTAGCTCAAAGGGACCATTTTCCGACAATGATTACAACTTTTCAGGTAGACATACACTCAACAATTATGGTACGGTACCATGCTATCATCGACATACACATACATGTGTAGTCTCTCTAAACTCCCCCCCCCCCCCCCGACTCTGGGTTTCACATAATGATTGCTCGATTTACTCACACTTGCTTATATGCTCTTATCAGAACCGTGTAAATATACAGCTCTGGTTCTTAAATCTTGAAATAACTTATCTATGCTCGATTCAGAGCCGTTAAAAATCTACGATGTAGATCTATCTACTACTCTGTCTCGATTTGCGATAGAGCGCCCTCTATTACTACCACCTTACGCCGAATAGAACATGCGAAGGGTGCGTCCGAGTAGCTGGGTTATTTTGATGGATATATCTCATAGAAATTGAACTTCAATTTCTATGGTATAACCCACCGCATGCGCCTGGATCGATTAACAACAAATGGTCTTAGAAAACTCCTATTGCAGCTAGCTGTCTGCTAATGTGATGAATCCTTAGTTACCGCAATTTCAAAGGAAAATATTGTTTCCAACTTACATTGGATTAAGTTTAAGCGAAATAATGGTAAGCCACTCAGTAATAGGATAAGCCTAGTAAATGTTACGCCTAAGTAAGGCTAAGTAGTACTACAGAAAGTAGTAGTCTGCCAAACTTTTAGACAAGATACAGTTTCCGTGTATATGGACCTTTACTTATCAGGCAGCCCTGTTAAGCGAAATATTTTGGAGACGTGTGATTTAGGTACTTAGGCCTAATGCATAACTTAATATTCAAGTCTAGGTCTAGCAATGTTTAACGTCGCCCTGCAGCAAGATGAGTAGCAATGTAAACCCACTAAACCAATTAGAGTGCAAATTATACGATTTCCACACATGGTAATGAAATGTCGAGTAAGCCTGGGGTTCTTTTATGAATAGCTTATTTTGAGAGCGTTCACAATATCTATTCTTATGCAACGCTTGAAAGAATGACGAGGTCAGAACACTGTATTTTACTGCATCCCAGGTGAATAACGTGATAGCCTACATCTTTTTAGTTTATTGACCCAGTAGGGATGACTAGTATGATTAAAGGGCACTAAGTAACAGATGCTGAAAAGAAGCTTTCTGCTGAAGCCAGCTGTCAAAAGCCTGAGAGTGCCATATCTGGGTTTCTGACAAATATTACTGCTCATGGGGCTGCTCATGAAAGAGTGACTTTAACCACAGAGTTAATTTTTATATGTTGTTGACTGTTCAAAAACACTGCTAGTGCTTTAGTACTGCCAATAAGTAACTTGGTAAAGATTAGCGCGATTCAGCACAAAACGCAGCTTAACTGTAATTAACCCCACTCCAAATAAAGGAACGTGACTTTCCCCGTGCTCCAAATAAAGGAACGCAAATTCCCCTCGCTCGGTATTCACCACCGACACAATGGGAGTGAACCGATGGATACAACGCTATTCATAGCGTGGAGGTAGTGTATGCCGATCGCTTGTAACCAACACCTGTTATATGCATCACGATTGTAAACATCCAGAGTAGGCCTACGACTACGAGTACAAAGTTTACAAACTCTGACTGAAAGAAAGTTTTAACCAAGAATAGTTTCGTGTTGAAGGGCAAAACCTTTTTATACGTGTTTATTTTATTCCTCGATATGTTCTGGTTACCAGAAGTAATAAAAAGCAAGAAGGAAACTTTGTGTCTTATCCTTTCGCCGTAACACTAACAGAACTTTCTTTGTAGTAACATTAGGCCTCGCGTTTTGTGTTGAGGCACATTAGGCCAGTGTACGAGTACGAAGTTCACGAACTTTAAAAGTTTTATACGAGAATAGTTTGGTGTTGAAGGGCAAAACCATTTTTATACGTTTTTATTTTATTCCCCGATATGTTCTGGTTATCAGAAGTACTGTAATAAAAAGCAAGAAGGAAAATTTGTGCCTTATCCTTTCCGGGTAACATATAAATTTTAATAGTAACATTAGGCCTCGCGTTTTGTGTGGACTTTAGGCACATTAGGCCAGGAAACGTTGCACTGATTTATAGAGTACTGTTCATAGGCTTACGAAAGAGAATAATTGTGTATATATCCTGGAAACCAAAATGACAAAGAATCCTTAGGACACATGCTTGTTTTACTTTATCGACCAGTCATCAGTAATAGTAACATTAGGCCTTGTGTTTTGTGTGAATTTAAGGCACATTAGGTTAGGAGTAGGAAACGCACCAATTTATTTAGTACCTAGGCTAGGCGTCATATTTTGAAATTTTGATTGGAAAGGCTAGTCCATTGTGTTTTATATCCTTGGTTCTAGGCCTAAGCTAGGATGGCAAGATTTATCTCTTATCATGCCTTGATGTTAGCTAAGGTAACAGTTATAATAAGTTAAATGTGTTCTAATTTGTTGGTTGCAATAAAGGAAGTCTGTATTATTTTAGCCCAAAATAATTTCATGCCCTAAATGCTAGAAGTTTTCAAAGAGTTCTTTCCTGGGGGTATTTACTTACAGTTCAAAAATTGTGAACATTATGATTTAGCATACTGTAGCAAGAGAACTACATATATTTCACTTATCTTTTTGTAAAGCAAGCAAGAAAGACGAGGAACAAAGAACTTCACGATGATGCTCATGTTGACGAAACAAATTTAAGGATGTAATCCAACAAAGCAAATTATTATAAAATAAGAAAAACATGCAACAGTGTTAAAGCTTAGAAATGCAAACTAAAAAGAAACAAACAGTCTGTACTTTCTCTAAATCTTTTAATAATTCTAAAAGGAAAGTTAGGCACACATTAGGCTTGGAAGCTTTGCACTCATAAAGCAAGTAAATTAATAATATAAATAGAAAACAGTACCACAGTGTCACGCTTAAAAAAGCAAACTAAAAGAAACACACTGTCTAAACGTTGCACTTACAAAGGCAAAAACATTGAAAAATACAAGATTGATAGCAAAATATCAAAATTACCATGCTAGGGATCAAAATTAACATGTAGTTCTTTTTGACTACAGCCTTCAAAGGTTTCACATCAAGAATTAGTTTAAATATATGATGACAAAAAGAATAGAGGAAAATGGAATATACTGAAAAATACTGTACTTCAAGATTTGACTGCTATTGCTAAGTATCTCTTAGCATTTCTGTTGGCTGTGTCCATCTTTTTAACGCACTGTCTCCAAACTCTCTTCTGAATGTGAAATGGTACATGAAACTGCTCCATAATACATTTTCTAATTGCAGATACCCTAGCCTTATCAAGTGCATTTTTCTTAATCCCATTAACATTACAGTTTAAAAGCTCATATGGTGTAAATATTTGACGCATTAAATATCTGGCAAGACCACATGGCTCTCCCTGTTCAGAAAGAGACGACAGTACAATGTCAGGTCTTATTTCTGTTATGACAAGTTCTGCTCCTGGCACCTTGGAGGAAGTGATCTTATGTTCAAAAATATATTTCAATGGTCCAAAATGGTTTTCCTCTGTTGGTGGTGAATCTGAACCACAACTTCTCACTGGGGTGGAAAAAGAGTTACTAGCGTTTGATGAAGATGCCCTGTCAACGCTGGCTGAAGGGCGTAAAGGTGACGGGGAACTCGTAACTGTTGAAGGTGACAGGGTACTACTCGTAAATATTGAAGGTGGACGGGTTGAAATCTGCTTTTGTAGCTCTGCAACAAGTCTCTCTAGAGTTGCTACCCGTTGGCATAGGGAGTCGTGATCATCCCTTGCAGGTGGCGTTTCCTCACTTTGGGATGGCGTATGAAAAAGGGGTGATATTGGTGGAGGCAGCAATAACTCTTGCTCAAGATCAATTTCCACTTTCACAGGGTCTGTCTTTCCCTCTTCTGTATTTTGTTCTAGCTCGTCTAGAGCTAAAGGCCCATACCTTAGCAAGTTTTCATTCTTGTGATTGACAAGCTTGTTATGGTTGCCTCTCAAAACCGCAGCTTCATCAGATTGAGAGATAGGACCCTCCAACAGCTCCCTCACTGCAGGTTGTACTGGGATTGTTACAGCTCTCTGAAAAGGGAAGTAATGAAAGGTTAGGCCTCATCTGGAGTATGCTGTGCAGGCTTGGAACCCATATTTTGCTAAGGATAAGGAAGTACTTGAAAAGATCCAGAGGAGGGCTACTAGGATGATTAGTTACTTAAAGAGGGTTCCTTATTATAGGCGGTTACAACTGTTGAATCTCACCACACTGGAGCTTAGGAGGTTACGTGGGGACTTGATCCAGGTTTTCAAGGTTGTGTATGGTTTCGACAATTTATCCTTTACCGACATTTTCATGTTTGCTAACAGAAGTTGTACCAGAGGTCATTGTCTTAAACTCCAAAAGTCACATAGTAGGATTAATATTCGGCATAATTTTTTTTCTAATAGGGTTGTGAATGAGTGGAATGGTTTGCCTGAGAAAGTTGTACTTGCAAGTAGTGTCAATGGGTTTAAGAATGCTTTGGACAGCACTTTAAGCATTGTAATCGGGTCTGAGTGTTTGTGTCTTCAGTTTTTTTTTTCTCTCTCTTTATAGGGTCCTTGATGGGGACTTAAGTGTCCCTCCTGATCCTTTTTTCTACTAAACTAAAGTGTTGCATGAAAGGTACATATTTATAGACTTTTAATTTTTTTATGGGGGGGGGGCGGGGTGGGCGGGTCAAAGGTAGTACAAATAAATGGCAAGATAACTTACTTCTTTCGTAACTGTCTTTGTTACTTTCTTCAGCACTCCAGCATTTTTGACCAAGTCCGGCTGCACAGTAGATGGTGTATTTGTAAGGCGAATTTTCTTAATTGTAGAAAGCGAAATTAAAGACCCGGTCTCCTCTTGAATCTTTTTCTGTAAGTCCGCGGCCGTCATTTTATCATTCGCTAAGAGACTGCTTTCCATAATTTCTTCTGTCCTGTCGGGTATTGATCTTTTCCTTCCTGATCTGTGTTTGTCCTCAATTTTGCCCGTTTCCTCATATTTTGAGATCACGTGAAGAATACTATTATAACTAGCTGAAAGTCCTTCTCTTATCAAAGTTCTGCGAATATTCGATTTTGAATGCTCCTTATCGTGCAAATACACTATACGTCGTCGAGTGTAATCATCGATACGTCGTGGCATTTTCGGGCAAATTGAGACTTTTGCTGATACGACCGAGCTAAATGCGATTTTTTTGAAGGTAAATTCGAATTCCAGGATGCCCTTTTAAAAGACGTTAAGACCTCTAGACTGCAGTGTATAATGTAGGGTAATTCAAGCTGTTAAGTTGAACACTCCATTTGATTGACGGAACCTTTTATTTCTTCGCTCTGGTGAACTCTTTTCAATTGGTCGAACATCTTGATCGATCGAAACCGCAACCCATTGATTATTTGTAGAATACTGTATACTGATGCCCGCTAGAATAGAGCAATATGTTAAACAAAGGGGATGGCGTGGTTTACTTCTCAATTGTACCAGTAGTGTAGTCAAATTGAAGTTGTGGGGGCGGGGGTCCCTACTGTTAGAACTTAGGGGTTTGTCTGTACATTCGCCAATATTGTACAAAGGTGACATTAAACATAGCGCGTGCAGCTAGCACAAACGGAAAATATATTATACCTTCCCTTTAATTGCAGTTCTTGTTCTATGGCTTACATAGATAATTTAATGTCGCAAGTATAAGTTTTAGATTAATATACAAGTACTATATTGTAGCATCGTAATTTAAAAAAAAAAACATTAGTTAAACCAAAAAGTGGATAGTCGCTATTATTTGCTTTTCAATGAAGATTTGTTTATATTCCATTGCTATTTATTCCCTTACGATTAAGGTAAGTTATCAGAGAAACATTTATTCAGTAATTCGATGGATCATTTTCATTAAGGCAATTAGACCGGTAGATTATAGTGTATTTATTAACTCAACAAGGAGCCGAAACGACCCGGCGATGAGAACAGGTACAGTTGGAGGCGAACTGATAGCGGGGAAAAAACGGCAGATGAACGTTTAATACTTGTTTTTTTTTGTATTTTCCTTGAAACCGGTAGGCCTATATTTTTAATGTAACTACTGTGCAATCGTTAGTAGAAAAACATGTCGAGACAAGACTCGGTGCTTTGGATTCTGTTCGCTGTTACGCTATGTAGAGACGTTTCACTGCCAATCGTTTCTTGGCGATTTGCCAAGTTTAACTAAGAACAAGTGTTTCATGCACATTGTAAGAATGTTGTACAGTACTCTAGCATGCAAATCATCAGACGACAGCCTGCTGTACCAATGATTTTCCGCCTACAGGTAAAATGTGAATTCCCTTTTTGGGGGATATAATGGTCATGCATACTAAATAAGAACGTGCAAAATCGTTTGAAGTGTTGTTTTGAACAGTGCCCGTGAAGCTGTATACTTGGGGAATTTAAAGAAACAACGTGCAATGTCTCAGTGCAGCATTCAACTGAGTACCAAGTCCCAACTCAGTTCCGTAATGTAACATGTGCGCGAATAGCCCGTATACTTGCAAGAACAGTATACTGTTCTAGCCCCGGCAAATTATCAATTTGGCTTTCTTTCTTAATCTGTGGTAGGAAAAATCATAATTCCTGTATAACCTTCAGGAATATTGTTATTTCCGAACGGACGTTGAGAACTGTTTGAATATTAACCGGCAATTTTAATTGTTCGCGGCAATCGCGGGAAGTTTTTATGCTAACGTTTCACTCATCAAACCAACTGTTTTGCGCACACTTGGACATTTGTATTGTACGTTGAATTTAAACTGTTAGATACGTGCTTATACACTATCCCTTCTCTTGACCGAGTATAAAGCTTCGGTCTTCCTTCTACCGGCGACGATCGATATTCTTTTGTTACCGGATTGGAAGGAATTAAGTAGGATTACAGCCATTGACCGTCTGACAGTAACAATCAACTTCACACCTTTAGCTGGCATGAATAGAATTAGGGAAGCCTTCCGACGGAATCTGCGCTCTGATAACATTTCCCCGAAATTACCTGCATTTCAATGCGGGTTTTAACAAAAGATAGAGCGCGGTTAAATGCACTGAGCGCCAAAAAAAAAGCGCGGTTTACCAGGTTACTTATTGGCGGTACTGTAGCCTACCATGGTGTGTTCATGCAATGTGACTTGCAGGCTGTTATTTGATGATCTGGGTTGTCGTTTTGTGTTAACTTTGTCATGAATGGAATGCATGCTTTTGTATATTGCACAACTTGTGTTCCAGTTGTTTTTATGCCAAGCAGGTAAAACATACAACTATTCAGGCAAATTCAGAAATAGATCAGAAAGCAATAAATAATCCGTGTGTGATACTGTAGCCCTTCCCATTGAATGGTGAGACATTTCCAAGGGACATTTAATAAGCAGTGGCGTCGCCAAGGGGGGGGGGGCCCAGGGGTGCACGTTCCCCCCTGGAAAACCTAGTGCCCCCCGAGTGCCCCCATCTGAGATTTGGGTTGGTAAAAAAAATATATGTATTTTGTTATATTCAACTCCCATCATCTGAGTTGGTTTTTCATAAGGTCAAAGAAGCACAGTAATTCGTATTTTCTTCAAATGGGCTGCGAAAAAATGAAAAAGTTTATCCACTGTCGGGTATCAAAGTCGTAACCCGCGCCATCACAACAGGTGTCGATATTTACATTGAATGTGTCAGTGCTCACGCCATACCAGCGAAATGTGAGAATGTGAGGGTCCGCAGGCACCATACTTGCCTATATTTGTGGACCCATATATTAACCCTGTTGTGTAGGGGTGCAGAGGTCATTTGAGGTCAGATGCTTGTACGAACAAATGGCGAATATTCACACCTGCATACTGAGCCATACTCAATGTGTGATCAAACTTTGGATTGCATGGTGAGATCCCTGATAGGAGCCAATAACGATGCTGGAACCTGTTACATCTTAATAGATAATGGGAGAAAACGAGAAGGACAAGAAAGGAGTCGGGGGTCATGCACACATTAATTCAACAAATGTAGGTTCTATTGATAGGGTTAGGCATAATATCGACAGCATGTGGTTCATTTCCTCTGCAAAATTCTGCGCGTTGTTAAAATCATTACCTCAAAAATAGCAATTTCTGGAGATATCTTCAGATCGAATTTAGCATCAAATGTGGCACCATTTTGCATCTAGCCCATCCTCCGTATGCGAAAATTTTCCAAAGGGGAGGGGGCCACTCCCTCCCCCAGGACAGCGATCCGTATCCACCAAAGTGCCCCCCATCAAATGCTGGTGCCCCCTGTGCCCCCCCAGACTGAAAAGTCTGGTGACGCCACTGTTAATAAGGGCAAGCTACATGAAATATAAAGATGTCTGGTCACCTTGAGGTGTGTGAAGACTCGCAGGAAATGAAACATCTAATGGGGGCAATCTGACCTACTTTCGAATGAGGTGTAACAGAAGTGTTAGACACAACCATGGATCCCAATAAATATGCACACAGCTCAATTGCTACCATTTTGCTACCTAGTTAGACACTAGCGTACAGTCAGTACATACAACTGTGGTCAATACCCACAGCACAGTGTACAAACGATACAGCGATGGACATCTTATGTCCAGCTAAAGATAACAAGGTATCACGTTTCATTACTGTCTGCATTTTGTAGCGACAAGCAGAAAACTTCACTTGCAAAAAACAGAAAGTTAACTTTCAGAGCGCGGCACTCTGTTTGGGGCGAGTCTTCAATGCCTTTAATTCTTTAGGGGCACATTTCTATTGCTGCACCCTATCCCTGTTGCTCCTTGCTTCACGTACACCTTGAATGGCACTAACTCCTTAATAGACTGGTTGCTACAGTACTAGGTAAATAACATGAAGCATTTCTCATATATATTTGGCTGTCTACTGGGTGAATATACAAGACCATAAACATTCCTTTACTCTCTTCACTATGCTTTTCCACGCAAGCTCCATCCAAGTAGTATTTAACATATAAATGATGTACTCAAACAAAAGTCATACATACATATCCTCAGTTACCCAGAATTTTATTTCCTTCTGTTCTTAGGATACAGAGAAGTCATGTTTGGTGATTGGTGGATGTGGCTTTCTGGGAAGGCATTTAGTGGATGGACTTCTATGCAAAGGCTATCATGTAAGGGTCTTTGATATGAAGCAAACATTTGAAGAGAAAAAAATCCAGTTTTTCACTGGAAATCTATGCAACAAATCGGTAAGTAAAGTTCTGAACACTTTTTAATGGAAAGTCACTCAAGTTACAGTAGAGGCTGGACATGTAACCAAACAACTTTGTATAGATCTTCTGTACCTCTCAATCCCAGTATTCATACATTGAGACTGTAACCATATTTACTTATTGTGTTAACCAGCTGATACCCAACACTCTATAGATGCAACATCCTCATAACATACTGTAGTTGTGCAGTATTTTATATACTACAATGCTGAGTGTGGTATGTCTGTCTGCACCTTCCCCCCCCCCCCCAACCCACTCAGCACCCACACATATTAATTCATTGTTCAGTACATGTTATATCCACATCAGAGGCAAAGACAGTTTGCTGTGAATGATATCAGTGTTGGTTTATGCAAGGTTATCAGTGGCGGATCCAGGATTTCGCCAAAGGGGGGGCCCAGATGGGAAATGCCTAATCGTCGTCCTGGGGGAGGGGTCTAAGGGGAGTGGGTGCCCCCCTCCCCTTTGGGAAAATTTCACAAAATATGGAGGTCCTCGGTGCAATCTGGTGCTACTTTTCGTGAAAGTTTGGAGTAAAATTTATTTCCAATAAATCATGTATTCATGGTTTGCCGGGCATATATTTGCAATTTCGAGCAATGAGCTGGGATTTACGTCTTTGGGGAGTAGGTGGTGATGCAAACTACTTTTTACCAGGCTACTCCAGGCCATTTCATCTTGGATGCCCCCTTCCAGATGGAGACTATTGATGCAGTCAGAGTGCCCCTCTCACCTTCACTTTTATCAGAATGATGGTGTACTCTTTTTGCAAATTTATTTTACAAAAAATTACACGCACAGTGGCGTAGCTAGGATTTTTTGAGGGGGGGCCATGGGGGGGGCTGTTCTTTCTTGTGGGGGGCGGAGTTTACTATCTAAGCGGAGCGCCACCTTGGTTGGCGCGGAGCGTACAGAGAAAATTTGAGATTTCAGCACCCCCAGATCGCAAGAGATGGCACCTGTGAGGCAAAATAGCAACCAAAAAGATGTGCAACTTTGGTGACAGAAATGCAAAAAAAGTTTTTTCTCTTTCATGCTGACTGGCCTTGCCAACTCAGCCAGACTTTTAACTTGAGGGAAGTTGGCATCATTTGTCGTTTCAAGCTGTCAAGGCCTTTCTCCCAACTCAAACCCCTGTGGGCTACCGGTAGATTTGCAGGATATGCCCACATGTGGACTTAAATAGCATTAGAGGAAGGGGGTGGAAGACTAACACGCATCGATGTTTCGGTAATGGTCCACATTGATGGCTCGGTGCTTATTAGGCCATTTATTGGGTTTCTTGAGGCAGCTGTCATCAGAATCTGGCTTTTTGTGCCAATCGATGACCGATAACATGTATTGGTATGTAAATTTCTTCTTCATATATCTAGCAACACTCTAAAAACAAATGAGTGGATTTCATTCCATTGGAGTGATCACTCGGCGCACTTCAAATTAAGAGTAAAATTTAACTCTATTGGAGTTAACCCTCACTCCTAATATGAGTGAATATAACTCTATTAGGAGTTAAGATTTACTCCAATGGAGTGGAAATTCACTCTTATACCGGAATGTGCTCAGTGATCACTCCCATGGAGTGAAATTCACCTATGTTTTTATCAGTACAGTACAGTGCATATCATCATAGACGTACGTACGTACGTACGTACTACGTACGTTCGTATATCAGACGCACTCGATACCCACGATACGATACGGTCCTGGAGAAACTATTTCCACTCATCATTTTGTAAGGCGATACAGTACTAGTGAGTATTGAACAGGCACAGCCGCATGTTTGCAGGAAATTCAGAATTCCCAATATTTTATATCTCTACCAGTAGTGAAAATCATGTTTCGACAGTTTCGTGGACATAAAAAGTTGTTTTGTGGAATATTCAATGACATATCAGGGGCGGATGCAGGATTTGTGACAGGGGGGGGGGGTCTGACTGGTCCAGCCGCGCCTGAACGTAAGACTATCTAAGCGGAGCGCCATCATCGGTTGGCGCGGAGCGTACAAGAAAATTTTTGGCTTTACAAATCCCCCAGATGGCCGGAAACGGCACTTCCCGAGTATTCTAAGCAGCATGTACCTAGCCTGAAAATATGGATCTCATGTCTGCAATTTCAGGCCCCCCGTAGCTACGCCACTGATCACGCATGGGGCACTTTCCCTCGAACGCGGTAAAAAAATAAAAAATAAAATAAAATAAAATAAAAAAAAATCAGGATTTTCAAAAAGGGGGGGCCCGGGCCCCCCGGGCCCCCCCCTGGATCCGCCCCTGGTTATCTTCTGGACCTTCCATGATCCGTGTTGGGTATTAGCTGGTTCACACATCAAAGGCAAAGACAGTTTGCTGTGAAAGATACCAGTGTTGGTTTATGCAAGGTTATCTTCTGGACCTACCATGATCTTAGAAAGTTCTGTGAAGGAACCATAATTTGCACCTTCAGTACAGTGGCTGCCGTATGTATAAAAGGTGCTTCTGTAGTTCATAATAGCATTCAAAATTTGCAAGACGACAGTAGCTTTCGACAAAACCAATATATACAGTCATGACCAGAGGCACAGCCATGAATACTTCTGGGAGGGCTGGCTAAACCCCTCCCCCTCCCCTCTATTGCAGACAGAATATTGCAGTACTTATGTGTAAGACCTAAACAATCGTAGATTCTTCAACATAGTTCGAAACGTTGCAAAATAAAGCACCATTGTGCACCAGGCTAAGCACCCTCCATTTTACCAAAATTACTAAAAGAGGAGGGGACATCCTATCGCTGAGACCCCTCTCCTTGACGACTTAACATCTTAGCCTCCATGTGGTTGCACTCTTGGTTAAATGGCATTATTCTCACAAGTGCCACTACAATTGGACTAACTCCACATAGCAGTGGTTTAATGGTTCCACTTGAGTAACTGTATGCTTGCTGTACTTTTGTTTACTTTAATTGGAAGTACAGTGAGTACATTTTTAATTTCTCACAGTCAAGTTTAATACTCTGATTCACGTCTTTTTGTTTTAATGGTTAGGATCTAGTACCAGCTCTTTCAGGCGTACATACAGTCTTCCATTGTGCTACTCCACCTCCTTTAAGCGTTGACAGGTGAGTGATACCGTTCTACAACTTTCAAGTAAATTGTGTGGTGTCTTTGTTTAAAGTAGACCTGGCTATGTCCCATTGACCAACACAGTTGTGTCTTGTACTGTATACACTTTAGTACAACAGATACTGTAGCTATGCAGTCATTAAAATATGTGTCTTTCATATTTATTAGTGAAATTATTGACATGGACAGTATGAGTAATTTGTCACAATTTAATCTGTTGGCAAACTGTATGGAAGTACAGTAAGTTGCTAAGTAAAAAGTTTTGACATCAGGCTAAACCTTTATAGTAACTGACAATGATGTACAGTATAATGTATGTTGAGTTGATCTACCTTGTTTTAAAACATAGATATTCATAAATCTTCATTATCGGTAAAAGAAAGTCCACAGATGTGGCACACAGTTATTGATATGTATATGAAAGCCTCATTGTACATCATTCCATAAATGACCAAATATCATAAACCTCAATTTGTAACCATCCCTATTATATACTAATATTACATGTGTAGTTTAATCACATAATCGTGACAATTGTACTTTTGTGCTTGAACTTTGACCCATCCGCAGAGGAAGAGCATTCAGTTAAAAAATCAGGCAATATTAACAAAGTTGTGTCCCGTGTTTGCCAATACACAGTTATTTTAGGATATTAGTTGGGCGCGCGTGCGAGCAAATGCGTTGGCCGTAATACATAAAACTGAGACAGACTAATGTAGCCCACATAGCAAACACTTTAATTGCTAGACCCAGTGCAGTCATGAATTCAACTTCCAGGGGAAGACGTACTAATCACTCGAGTGTAAATGTGACAGTCCTCTGAATGGCTCCCTCTGTTATGGAAACATTATTTGAGGGAGGGAGGGAGCCAGACACTAACTGTAAATGCCATCCCTAATACGGTGCGAGGCATCCAGCTCAGCGATCGCATAAAACATGTAAGCACAACATGCATCCGATTAATGTTTTGAATAACCAAAGCCAAAGTTATTGTCTGAACATGGATTCCTTCTTTGCAAACTTTACCATGAAAAATGTGAACGGCTGATGAGCCAAAATTTAACGGTTGAATAAATTAACCGATCTCCGCATACAGAGTGACGCCCAAGTCTGATTCTCAGGAGCAAGACAAAACTTACCAAAGAGTTTTGTTATCAAATATTGGTGTAGAAGTTCATACATTACATACTCATTATCTGTATTAGACTTGTCGCAGGTTTATCTTTTTGGGACGTAAATGAAGTATCGGCTATTTATACTTATACAGGAGTAGACCTTCTATATGGAAGCAGATAACTTGTACTGGCATATATCTGATAGCAAATCATATCTGATGCAAGATCTGTAAGTAAATATTGTTAGTAAAGTGTATCAAAAATTAAATGTTGAAGATCAGAAAATAGAGGTAGAAATACTGTATAACCGACCCTAAAAAGACTTTTTCTTGTTTCGCTTTTTGTATATTACATTTCTTCCTTAAAGTCCTCCCTGAGTATTAAGGATCTCTCTAAATAATCAAAGCCCTGCAATCTTAGTATATATATGTGGTGTATGAATAAGTTTACATGCATACTGTGTCATACTGTCATAAATATACTGTATGTATTAGTACTGTTGTAGCTGTACTGATATGCATAGTAAATAGCTGCACTGTGTCTGACAGTAAAATTGTAACCACTTTTTCGAAAAGCAGTGAAATATTTCACCGGAAATTAAAAAATTTATATAGTGAAAGAAGGACACATCAACTTTGTATTCTGAAGCACTTTCACAAATAATTGTACACATTTAAGTAAATTAACAAAATATTTCAATACATAACAGAATATTTTAATGCAGTAATTTGGTCTCTGTCTCTGTGTTCAAAACCCATACAACTTTGCACTTGTTTGTATACTGTACACAGCAATGAGCCCTCTTTGCATAACATTTTGTGATGCGATGCTGGAGAAATTTCTTGTTGTCACATTGCTTTTAGTATCGTGAAGTACGATATTATCTTTTTCAAAATTTCAAAATCCAATGAATATTAGTGATCATCACTATGAGGTATACCGTACTGTACAACAGATGCCCAATCATCCCAGTGATAATTCTAACTGTGATGACAGTTTACTGAAACCTGCTGTATTACCAAAGCAGGTAAATAGCTGCAGTTGCCTATTAAACCAAAGTACAGACTAAAGCCCCCACCCTGAGCCTGCTGTATTACCAGAGCAGGTAAATAGCTGCAGTTCCCTATTAAACCAAAGAACAGACTTATCCCCACCCTAAACCTGCTGTATTACCAAAGCAGGTAAATAGCTGCAGTTCCCTATTAAACCAAAGTACAGACTTATCCCCCCATCCTGAACCCATCAATTACTATAATTTATAAGGGCAGCATATAGAGATCTGAAGCTGATTTTGTCAGCAATTACTCCCCAGCACTTAAAGTTAATGATATTACAAAGGTATCATTCGGTTATCTTGTTATTAAAAGATAAACAGTTTTCAGTTGTAGTCTTTGATCTCATTTACCATATATAAAGTATACAGTACTGGAATTTGCCTATTAGGGCGGCAGACGATACCCACTGTATAGCATTACACACCTACTGCACTCTTATTCGTAATAGCTTAGCTGACAATGCAATTTTATATAATAATACCCCGTTGTTCAGGAATTGTTTAAATATAGAATATTTAGGTGGCAAAAGAAAATTTCCCCTCTTTTTGTTACATTGTTGAATTTATTGAAAGAATTTGCGTCAATCACTGTTCGAGTAAAAGGTTAAGTGCACTGTCCAGTATGACAAAGCAAACATTGTACGTAGACCAGACCTGCTGTATTGTAAGGCCCCTCGATGTTACTCATTTGAGAGGACATAGTAGAAGCTGTTCCTCCATTATAAGCAAGACCCCTTCTGGACGCTAAATATGTAAATGTCTGATGGTTTGACTAGGAATGGAGAAATATTTACAACGGTCTTTTCGGAATTAAATGATGTGTCCATTTGTAACGTACAAAAATCAGTATTTTTAAATATTTTATGTAGTAGAACTGTCACCAAGAACACAATATAATAATCACCAATTCCCTGTGTACAGTAGGCCTACAGTGAAGTGAACTCAGTGAGTATCCATCATCCAACTGCAATTACTGCACATTTTATGATGCAAGGATGTCCAAAACTGTGCTACATTTTGTAAACTTTGTGTAAACCAAGCTCAAATTTACAGCATGAGGTGTAGAATTATTATCTTAATCATTTTCCATGATCTTTGCAATTTGTGAAACACGATATGCAGTATCAGGTGAAAGCCTGCATGGCTAACACACAGATTGAAAACGACCACATGACATTTGGCCCAGGGTAAGGGCACAGGCACACAACCAAAATTGCTCCATTTCATGTGAAACCAACTGCTCTTTCTCCATTCTATGACAGCACAACATACAATCTAACACACAAAAATGATGTGGAAAAAGAATTTTGGCACAGTTTAAAGCGTAACATATATGTAAACTTTCAAATTTTGCTGTGCACCACATGATCAGGACTGACTTTGTGCAGTTCAGTGTTTAATATGAAACACCATATCTCAGATATATATAAGAAAAAAAAAGTATGGATTGCACTAGATTAACACCCGACTTAAAGGGAGTGAAGATTTGCACACAAAGAAACGTCTGATGCCGGTAATCTGACCTAGTTTTGAATGAGGTGTCACAGAAGTGTTTGACACCACCATCGATCCCAGAAAATACACACACACCTTGCTACCGCCGGTAATTAGACACTAGTGTACAGTCAATACACGCAGCTACGGTCATACCCACAACACAGAGTACATAGCAGCGATGGACATCTCAGGTCTAGATAAAAAATAACAAGGTATCACGTTTCATTACTGTCTGCATTTCGTAGCGACAAGAAAAAAACTTCACTTGCAAGCAATGGAAAGTTACTTTTTTCAGAGGGAGGCAGGCGGTTTGGGACGAGTCTTCAGTGCCTTTAAATTGACCCGTGTGAAGGGCACAAGCCAACAATCCAGATCGATGATTTTATTTTTAACCTACTCCTTGGTCTCCACTCTACCATAACACAATATCTCTCATGCACAAGAAAGATGTGGGAAAGTATATATTTTGGAACAAATATGGAACCAATAGAATGTGGTTGTCCTTTTTGTGTGTCTGGACTTATTTTGTGGTACAGTATGGTGCAAACCTTGATAAAACTCTCTTTCTCAGAGAAATGCTTATTACAGGACCTGACTCTGACTAGATCAACTGGAATTGAGTACAAAAGTTCAGACTCTTTTGTGAGACTTGGAATGTCCTTTCTGCCAATTTTGTATTATATATTTAAGCTAGTTGGCATTGATGGATATCTTACAGATGATTTGGCGTATTTTTGATGTTTCAACTACAAATTCAAATTATTAGTCAAAACATGAAGAATTTAAATTATTATTTAATTAATTAATTATTAAATTAAATTTTATGCCACTTCTCCCTCAGAGAACTCTTTCAGAAGGTCAATTGTGAAGGGACTAGAACAATCCTACAGTCCTGTAGAGAAGCAGGTGTTAAGGTGAGAAATTTAAAGGAGAAGTCCAGAGGTAAATAAATATTACACTGATGAATGAAGAACATATTCTAAGCACACTGGTGACAAATTGCTACTATGCATTTTAGATTTTCTTCATTTGTTTCATTGCATGTCTTTTTTTTCAACTTCCACACTTTTTTATTGTTTATGCATAAAGACATAAATGGTGATTTTTATTTACAAAAAAAGGTCTTTCGACTTACTGTTTTTTGTTACAACATCTCCGAAAATAATAGCAAACAAAAGCTCCATAGACAGACAGAAATGTTAGTAGTAAACAAGATTACAAAGATAATTACACGCAGTACCGAAAATTAAAAGCCATTGGAGAAAGACTTGAACTGCTCAACCAACCAATTACTTCTATGTATTACTTTAAAATTGACTTCCATTTCTCCTACTTTCAAATTGGGATATATATGCACCCAAATCTGATTATTTTAATCTGTGTGCAGTACCATGGTTCTATTTCAAATTTCTCTTCTGCAACACAAGTGAAAAGAAAATGACAATTTTTGTAGCAGTGCCATAATTTTCAGTACTAAATGGTATTTTAAAACAAAACAAACTGCTTCAAACCTAGTGGGAAAAATTAATTCACGAAATTATTCCCTGATATGTTTACTTTATGGTGAAAGAAATGTTTCCCTTTTGCATTCTAGTATGATCAGGAAGTTACATACTGTAGCATTGTGAATTTGTAAAGGAGATAACCTTCCTCATCAAAAGTTGCACCCTATTAGTGTACCATACTTCTTTGTTGACTAGTGTGAATTAAAACCAGATTTCATCTTGCTATGCATTAAACTTATAGTTAATTCTTTAATTTTTTGTAATTTTTTTTTAAATTGATGAATAGTTTCTATCTAATCCATGAAATCCATCAGGGTGGTATTTCCTATTAAGATACCAGGATTTAACCATTCTTTTGCTACTTTGACCTTCAGAAATTCATACTGACCAGCAGTGCAAGTGTTATCTATGAGGGCACAGACCTACAAAACGGACGAGAAGAGCTTGGCTATACAGAAAAGCCGATGGATGCTTACACAGAATCTAAAATAGAACAGGAAGAGGTATTAAGATATTTTGCCCATTTACGCCAAATAAAGTCACCACAGAATACAGCTTTAGCATACTGTAGCTCATAGGGATATCTTATGTTGTCCACAAGGGTGACCCTGTTATGAAGAATGTATCACTAACAGGGACAAATAAGATAATTAATAGGTATCACCACCAATTAAGGCACTGGATAAATCAGTTGGCAGAGCATCAGAGTTGTATGCCAGCAAATTATTTTTACTCCTCCAAAATTTGCCGTAAAACTGGTGACCTTTAAACACTCTGAACTGTTGTATATACTGTCACCATGTTGCCTACTTAAATTTTTGGTTTAATGAAGGAATGATTCCAAAATGATTTGGGTTTTGATTGTTTTAATAAAGCAAATATTCCACAATTTTTATAGTTAACCAATTTTGTTGAATATTAATTAAGTAGAACAACTTTTTTAGGGGAAAATTGAAAATGAAATATTTTAGTTTAAATTTCAGATAAACATAAGGGTGTAAAGTAAGACATATTACACAGTACAACATATTCCATTGTAACGTAGTTGAACCGCAGTCATCATTGCTACTAAATTCTTTGCAATTGTCTGCTTCTCATCGTCTCTAATCCCTAATCTAGTCTCTAATCCCTTCACATGATATGCACAAGTTTCACATACATATCTCAATACAGTAGCCGAATAAAAGAACCGACCCTCATCATATCTAAACATTGATTGATAAAACTGCATTTATGTCCAATTTATCACAGGAAGTGCTGGAAGCCAACGACCCATCCGAAGATTTCTGTACCATCGCTTTAAGACCGCACGGTATATTTGGACCTAGGGACCCTCATTTCGTACCTACCCTAGTGTCCATGGCCAAGAAAGGTACCACCATATTCAAGATTGGGTGAGTATTGTTTGAAATATTATTTAAGTCATGAATAATACGTCTTGACCGAAGATAACAGATTTTTGGTCGCAAAATATTTGCAATCGTCCAACCCTCTGATTGCCCTCCGAGTTTATTTGCCGCATGAACATCTGATAGCCACTAATTAAGGACATCTCAAGCGACTTTTAACAATTTGTTGGCCGTGGCTGTGTTAAATCAGCATCCAAACAAAATTGTTTGTTTATCGTACAGGTTAACAGGTATTAACAGGTTTAACAAAGCCATGTGGTGTATCAAAATTTGTACACTATTTTGACTCAAAATATGTGCAATGGTACACAGGGCCAGACGTGTCATTTTGAAGAACCGTGTATGGTCGAAAAAATGTGGAAAACCAACTCATTGTCATGTAAATCTGCAGGTTGAAACTTTGTTTTACATGGGTGAGAAATTCCCCTTTGAAAGACGACCCTGTTCGACCACGATAGAGTTTGTGTTACTCTGGTAATTTGCGAATATAACCGTTAATTTTCGTTTATACTGAAGTCTGAAATTGACTCTGCAGACATTTATAATTTACTTTGATTCCTCACTTACCTGTCTCCCCACAACCTCAGTACTTTCAGTCTGCCGTGTTCAGAGTTAGTTGTTGACCTTTTTAGAACTCTGCACCATTAGGGACTGTCAACTTCCAATGGTTTTACTATCAGTTTTCATTCTGACCACCCAGAGTGCCTAGAACTTACTTTATTTTCAATATTTTCAGTGGTGAAGGCCTTCAATGTTGACCTCAGTTGATTTTATTATTTTAATTTTTTTTTTTGTTTCTTTGCAGGGATGGTAAAAATAAAGTAGATTTTACATATGTAGAAAATGTGGTTCATGGCCACATATTAGCGGCGGAGAAACTTACTCGCAAGTCAAGAATTTCAGGCAGAGTAAGTGTAGCAATCTGTAAAGACTGTGTGTGACTGCTTGACATGTTTAATTGCATATTGCATGTATAAAATCTCAGTAACATGACTATGTTCACGTTGTTAAAGGTGTACTGTCTAATGAAAAAGAAAAGAAACAAATTGATGTTATTTTATAGGCACAATGTTTGAAATTCTTGTATTTGTCTCCCAAAAACATGGAAGCATAATTCTCAAACAGATACTTCCCAGGGAAATGTAGCCAGCACTATCACCATTTTAAGCACAATGACCGAGTGTATTTAAAATTGAATGTAATTGATTTTTTGCTTAGGATGTTAATCAAATCTCATTTAGTTAGACATTACAGCTCATAAAGTCATCTTGCCAGTTGTACCCTTCGGTATAAAATTAGTCACTGATAGCGGTGATTACTGAGTCTTATCTTTCTGCGGTACAGTCGATATCTAAAGTTATTTTATCTTCCCAGGGTATTGTTTGCTTATCTTCTTTGTTATATTTGCTTTGATCTTCCTATCTAATGTGACCTTTAGCAGAGTGTGTGCCAAGGGGGGAGGGATACCGCCTGCCGGGAGGCTTTGGTATATGCAAAATTTGCAAGAAAAAGATATTAGAACATGATAATAATAATAATAATAAATAATAATAATAAAATAGTACTTACATAGCGCGTTCATCAGCAACGCTGCTCAAAGTGCTTTACAGGAATTGAAACTATTAAAATACAGGAAACATTCAAAAGCAAATAGAAAATATCGCCTAAAAGGTATACACCATAAAACCTATAATAGGATAGAAAAGTATCGCCTAAAAGGTATACACCATAAAACCTTTAATAGGATAGAAAAATACTTAAAGCTATGGTTATACAAAAATACTGTACAGTTCAAACATCAAAGGCAATTCTAACAGCACTAAACAGCACTCAACAGAGGTGTTTCTTTCGTAGCATGCAGTATGTTTTACAAATAGAAAGCTTGTCTTTTTCTTTAATTTCTTTCATGATCAAAATGTAGGGTAACACTGATGTGAGTTGGATTTAGACACCATATACATTAATATTGGTACATATGCTGTGTTCCAATCCTTACTCTATCCCCCCCCCCCGGCCTCCACCCCATCCTTCCTCCCTCTTACCCAGTGGGGAAGCTTTGAAAAATTTTATGCAAATCTAATACATGCTTTTCTTACTTTCCAGGCATACAACATCACCAATTCTGAACCGGTTCCATTTTGGGATTTCATCGGAAGGACTTTGACTGGACTCGGCTACTCCGCGCCAAAGATTGCCATACCATTTTTTATCGCTTACTACTTTGCTGTCTGTTTGCAATTCCTCTGTTCGGTAATAAGTCCCATCATCACAATCAACCCCACGCTCACACCCACAAAGGTGACCCTGGCTGCGACCGTTCACTACTACAGCATCAAGAATGCAAAGAAGGATTTTGGGTACGAACCTCCTGTTTCTTTAGACGAGGGTCTCCAGAAAACATTAGAAAGTTTTTCGCATCTGAAACGATGATGAGAATTTTGTCTTCCTTAGGCACTCTACTAACATAGTGAGGGTCCCATTCACTTAATTATTGCTAGCATGGTATGGAGCTTTATGAAAACAACTTTTGCAAAAGTGTAGTCTTTAGTTTTGATAAATGAATCGCAAATTTACAGGGATATTGCTCAAAAAAAAAACATATTGGAACAGGCTGATCCCACATTTCTCAAGGTTTGTGTCACAGATTCGCTCAACTAATTCACAAACTGCAGAATAAATGATGGTTATAGCTAGATTTAATATACAAGGAAGCTGGCTCATTTGAAATTTGCATAGATAGGTAGAAATTTTTTCCGATTTATTTACTATGACAGAGAATTTTACGACAGGTGTATTTAAAGAAATAAAAGAAATAAGACTGGTACAGAATGTTAAGTTAATTTTAAGACCTGAAATTTAACACTCCAATATATTTTTTCAGTCTTCAGTGCTTTAATCAATATGATGGAGAAAAAAACCAGGTGTGTTATGCATACTTATTGAAATGTTTTACAAGTACTAGTTTTCTACAGTTGTTTACAAGTACCTTGTGAAGATACAAGACTTTTAGTACCAGTATAACACATTGAGTATGTGTAAAGTAGAATTGTCTTTGGCATGAGTAAAAGACTCTAAGCGGAATTGGAGCCCTACCCATCCCCTCCCCCTCCCTAAATACGAGACCAATTCCATGAGGGAGTGTATGAGTAAAAGTCACTTTGCTACAATACAAGTACGTACAAGACTTCTGGTTCTTAAAGCCATAAACCATCCTCTAGTTAGGTAGTTTCTGAGAGGAAGAATTTTGGTATTTATTCTCCCCCCTATGATATCATTTTCCAAAAGAGCCAGTGTGTCAAGAAGTGTTATCATTACTTTCTCACTGCAAGACGACCCTCTTTCTGGCTTCCCATTGTCAGTGAGTGTGATGGAGAGATTTTTGTGCAACGTTATTGTCAAAGAAATATCCATTTGTGGTAATCCATACCTCTCTTCATTATAGATAGTTTAATATTCAGTTTTGAAAGGTTTGGTACTTGATGTTAAATAAATAAACTATTTTATCATTGAAAATGTTAATTTTTTTGTTTTCCATTTCTGTCAATTGAATTTCATTTATAATTTGTAAATTTTGATCTCGGTATACTAGGGCAAGAAGTGCTTTCATAATTTATGCCAATTTTAGATGATGTATGTCTCATTGAAGAAAGAATAAGTTTGGTGCAATATTAATCTTTTTGTCAGCTGATAAACATGTCTGAAATTACCAAGAAATGGTTCAATTTTACCAAGGCAGACCAGCTTTTGATCGTAATTTTGGGGTGAGTTGTGGGTTGGGTTATTATGATGAAAGTTAAAATTCCCAATTGAAAAAATTGTAGAACTTTAACCTCTTGAAGGAAAGACAGTTCTGCAGCACAATATTTGTTTGTTCATTATGCAGTGTAAATTATGTTTGTGATTTCATTGCAGTGCCAATATGAAGATTTTATATATTTGATGTAAACAGCAAGTCAATTTCTATCAAATTTTGCACCAAAATAAAAAGCAAAAAATACAAAACATCTCTATTTGTTGTCTAAATTTTTCCATGTCAGTTTTAACTCATTTTTAAAGTGGATTTGTTTTTTTTAAACTTATCACAGTCACAGAAAAATGTAAACTAATGTTGTATACCTAACCATTACTTGAGTGGCTATTTAAATCTCAAGTTTTTTCCACTAGTGTCTGGAAAGTTGCGTGCAATGACTCGATTCGACCTGAAAATGTTATCACTCTAATGTATAAATGTTGAATATATATTAGCTTATATTGTTGGGACGAAATGAAAATATACTTTAATGGTTAGATAGTTGTGTTTCCACCAACTTTACCATCCTCTCTGGCAACTTTGCTGTGTGCTCTGCCCTCAGAAACACAATATATTTAAGAAATAACCTTTGCAAGTATTTAGAGTTTCGACATATGTGGTTCGCAAATTTAGTTTATCTTTAAAAAAAGTGAATTAACTGTCCGGAAAAAGTTTGACATAAAATGTCAGAATTTTATGGCAAATTCGAAAATGGAGAAAAATGTTGAAATTGTGACTGTGTGGGTTCTGTGTATACAAAAACTCTAATCCTTCCACACATTTGCTTTCCAAACTAACCTATATCATAGAGGACTTGGCCTATAAAGGTACCATACAGAGATTCCCTCTACTCCTCAATTTCAGCATGCTGTGACCGAGTCAGTAAGATGTGATTACCACAAGTCAATAAGAATTGCATCTTATTGTCAAAGATAAGGAAATATGAATGGGTATTTGAGAAAGACAATTCCTTTCCATGAACAACTACATGCATGTTCCTTTGCCTAATGTCCAGTTACAAAAGAAGGAAAGTTTTGTACAGATATCCGTGAGCCAAGTTGGACGACAAGCTTACTTATCCAGTTGGTGAATATAAGTGAGCTGCAGTCATTATCTGAAGAGACAGAACATGGGATATTGGTCAACCTTGGGCAGGTCCTTATTTTCACTCTAGTAAGATTGAGAAAGGAAAAAACTCTGGGCAGATTGCAAAATGAAAAACTCTGGGCAGATTGAGAAAGGGCAAAAACACTGGGCAGATGGAGAAAGGGCCAAATCCACTGGGTAAAGTAAAATGTTATAGACAGACACATACAGATGACCATAATTGAAAACTTCACAAGAATTTCTTATTTTTATTTCCTTTCTGACTTTTCTACAACAAAAACATCTCTCTCTTAACTTACAACTTTTGTATAGTACAATTATCATGGATTTTTAAAGCGATGATTTTGACCTTTTCAAAATTGTGTGGTAAAGTTTTATGTACAATTTTCTTTTGTACTTCCCCCCCATAATAACTGGAGGGGAAAAATTACATTGCAAAATATTGGAAGTTGGAGATGTCAAAGCACCATGACAGGCATAAAACAAGCAAAATCTGATTGATCTTGAAGGCAAACGTTATGAAAAAATGTCAATAATCATTGAAAATGAGTGAATAATATTGATAAAATTCATTCCGATGACACATAAAACAATTCATTTGATTGGAGTTTCAATTCATCACAGTACAGTGGAATGCAAAGAGTACAAAGAAACAACGAGATAATGAGAAGTAACCTCCAACGTAGGTCTCAATATACCTCGTCCACCCCCCTATGCCCCCCTCCCAGCCCCAACCTACCCTCAAAGTTTCTATCTCTGAGGGTACGATTTTCGACTTGTGACACATAATTTTCTTTAGTCACTATCGGACAATGTAAATGAATCACAAAATTGAGTTGGCATGCCCCTCTCCTACCCCCTCAAATGCATACCAGCTAGGACCATTGAAAGCTACCCTCCATCTGTAGTCCTGCACTCCATATGCACACACCATCATTAACAATGTACTCCAAATTTTTTCATCCTAGTTCAATCTCAAAAACCAGCCTCAAAAATCAGGGGCATCATAATTTTTGATTCCTGATTTCAGAGAATAAATGACAAGGTTACACTCCAATTTAATTACAATTGCTTCCCTTTAACGACACCTGTTTTGTTATCAAAATCCCCTTAATCTACCCTCAACCCATTTGCAGAAACGAAAAGAAAAAAATATTTGGATGGAAAAAAGCTATTATTTATGATGATGCATAAAAACTCTACTTGTATTGCAGACCAGAAAACATATTTAAAATAACCAAAAAACATAAAATGAATATTCAATTAATTAAAAACAATACAATCATACTCCCCCTCCCTGATTACTACTCATATTGGGAACAATACCTGGGATTGTTTATCTTTCTAAGGTGAGGCCAGCAAAGAAAATGAGTCCCACAAAAACATATTGTTAAAAGTTGCTGTTTTCAGCCTCTGTCCCTAACGGCCCAACCAATGTGATGTAGTGTTTTCATTTTGTAGGATTAAAGAAAGGTTGAAATAACAAAATTCAAGACATTCCTCTTTCAAAAAACCAAAAAAAAAACATTAAAAAGCCAGGAGAAACCCTCAGTTTCTATTGGTGCGTATAACCCTATTCATGTTTCGCATTTCCTTAATTAAAATTTTAGATGCACCATAGACAAAATTTCTGACATACCTCCACAAGTTCTCTCCCATCTTCCACACCCCCCCCCTCCCCATCCTGTCCATCATTTATATGTATCCCAATGCTAACATTTAGACCTAATGCACTAACCTTACTGCACAAATAAACCAGTGAATAGTATCAATCCACTGAATGTGATCATCAAATAATTGGTGCCTTCAGATTTAAAGAAAAAGAGAGAGAAAGATTCCCCCAAAATTATGATAAAAATTTATAGACAAGAAATAGGAATGCATGTTTTATGCAACAAACTTGTGCAAAGATTTCAAAATATGCTGCTAAATTAAATCCACTCTGAATACAGTACTGAGACCAATTAAATCTGGTGCAATATATTTAATCCGACCAATTCTAATCTATATATAGATCAATTAACGACAAAGTCATAGAATACTTTGGGGAAAAAAAAAATAGTAATACCATTATCTTAGAAAATGGATCTTGCCACTCCTTATTGATATAGCTATTACTACCTTTTACAATGCTCACAAGGTTTATGTCTCTCGATTACCTCGGAATCATCTGACTAGCCTACAATCATTTTTCGAAGCTGGACCTAATTGCCGCATATAAATACATATATATTATATACCTTCGCCATTTAACATCTGGTTTGAATGCCATCTAAAACATTCTGCTAAAGTTTGTGCAAAGATTAATGCATCTGACAATAGTGACTATTTAAATTGAGTTCAAATCTTTTGAATCAGCAATTTTTAAAGTATGCAATCTGTTTGGTACAATGAGACATTGTTGTTTAACTATAAGTTGATATAAAAACTAATTTTATTGTGTAGTCATCTTTAAAATCTGTAGAGTTGTTAGGAACTGCTCAAATAATTTGTTCTGTCTTTCTCTTTGAAGGAAGGGAAGAAGGGGGTGGGGGTAAGGGTTGGGAGGATGTGATTAACAACAGATTTCTGATGAGACTCTGGGCTTGAATAATGATGATTTCATCGTTTGGACAATCCATGTTTCATGTTCCCGCTGGCAAGAAAACACTATCCAAATGAGAACCTAATGAAGGAACGTGTGTGAACAATACATCAAACTCATCCAGGGGCTACCAGGTTCACAAAGAGATGACCACATTGCTCAACCCACAAATGACAGAGATGTCCACAATCGTATACCCATGGGGAAACAAACTCGGTGGTCAGAATATAAAAACTGAGAAGACAGCATTGGTACCTATTCAACATATTTTCAACAGCAGATCATCGCAACTATTTTCAAATTGTTACTACGAGTCCTTTTGTTTGTTACATTTTTGTTCCCCTTCTCAGAAAAGGAGTAAATATTGTAAACAGAAGCCCTGTAGGAAACCTGGTCGATATTGCACTTTTGTTATATATTGGATGTACGATAGAAGTTTTGTAAGTTGTCTGTTTCATGACTCACGACTGTACCATGTGAGATTGAGAGGGTGGGTACTCCTCCTAATTTAAAATGAATTTCCTCTTCGGTCAGTTCTCACAAATCACATTTCACACAAATCACATGTCAGTTCTCACAATTCCAGGAATGACAATCTTAAATCATGGTGTACACATCCCCACTACCATCTAGAAATAATCACAAGATTTCAACTACCTACACACACAAAAAACAGGACTATACAATTCCTTCTGGGATATGAATATTTTTTAAGAGATTTTTAAGAGAGAATAGTTACCAAGGCCCAAGGAATGAGATGCTTATCAAGTATGGGGTAAATTGCTTAATTTTGAATGGAATAAATCAATTATTGGCTAGGATAGGATTCAAACCATTCACCTTAGGAATACAACAAGTTTTGTGCTATGTCATGGACATAATTGGTTATGCCATAGAGCCGATACATAATGTCATAAAGACTATCGTTTATGTAATGGACATAATTGGTTGTCATAGAGACAACTGGTTCTGCTATAGCAACGACTGGTTATATCGTAGGGACAATCAATGATATTTCATGGAGACAATTGATTCTGTCCTATAGACAATCTGTCATGTCATCGAGACAATCCACTACGTCTTGAAGACAATCGCCTAAATCACACAGATATTTAATTTATGTCATACAGACAAAACTATAGACACTAAAAATCCCATTTACAATACAGCTGCAAATCCTCTGCAGCAAGGCTGAGTGAAATACCAAAGAGATTAAGAGATAGAGATAATCTCTGCAGACCGACCAGCAGTGACTATTAAATTGTGACACTGCTCAAAACAAAAAGATTACGTCCATCGCATCTCTAACTGCCGTGATGCTGCAGTCTAACCTTACAGTCCAACTTTTGACATTCTCTTCCTCATCACACCTGGCTCTAAAAGTGTCAAGATTGAGCTTTGAGATTCCCTAAATTGCCTAAGAACCTTCCAGATCTGAACTCAAAAATATGACGGAGAATATACTGATTTCCTACATGCCAAAAACGTAGCCACATAATATCATAACAAAACACTTAAATACCCAGGTCATGCAAAAAATAAATAAAAAAAAACTAAAAAAAACTGGGATGAAGTTGATATCCTCTCCCAAAACCAAAATTGGATCTCATCGTTATTATTATTTGTGACTCTTCCTCCCTATATGCTAGCTCTATGTATCCAATCTTCTGGAAGCCTCGTAAACCCCCCAAACAAAAACAAAGAAAATACTGTGAGCTCCAAACTCCCGACATTCCTCAAGAGAGTGAATGAATATATGATTTTTTGCTTTGTCCACACTTTACAAAAATAAATTTTACAAAAGTGGATAAAAGTTAGAATCTTTGTAAAGAAAACAGTAGAATGTACTATTTACATAGCTTACACGAGCGATATTCATAAACCCTTAAAAGTAAATCTCGACAGATGCCGCAAAATTTTGAACCTATGACCTTCTTCTTGAATCTCATTCTCCGACTTCCAGCCGAGACCGATGCCTATAATTCGGACGCTCCAGGGACTGTCACAGAGATGGTCCTGTAGTACTTGTCGCTATAGCTATCCTTCTAGAGGTTCAAGCACAAAATGTCAACTCTGGTTGGAAACAGGGCAGTAGGGAATCTCCCCATCTTGGAAAAGTTTTCAAATTCCAGTCGAAAATGTTGTATAAAATGTCAAGAAATTTTACTGACCAAACCCAGAAAAAAAAAAAAAAAAAATGACCTAAGAAATTTTTCCAGAAAGACATAAATGATAGTTGAAGGCATGACGACGATGACGATGGTGCTATATCGGATATAAACGGAGACCCGGTCATCATCTCGAGAAGAAATGATGATTGTAAAACCTCTTCGGATCCAACGAAGGTAAATATTTGATATTGCAGCAGAATTAAATTCCTTCAAGTAGTACCCCACGTACTTACTCTTCTGAAGTAGCTAGTACATGCATATTTCAGGAACAAAAATTCACGAATGGCAGCGAAACCCCTGTCGTCGTCAAGTTTGCCTTGATGTCATACTACTGCTACTACTGTTGTGCTACATTTTACTTATTTCTTTCTTCTCTCCCCCTTTTCAAGGCAAGATTTGCTGCAATTTCCTTAAAAATGGTACAAAAGAACACAGCTCACAAAACTTCTGGAAACAAAGTCCCAAACTCCAATGCCACTCTTGATTTCTCCAGTATTTTACCCTGTAAGAAGTGATGAAAAATGACACCATATATAAAAGAGGCCAAAAATGAAATAAAAAGAAAATTCTGCTTATAGTTGGGACAGCCATTTCACACCGACAGCAAGAACACATTAATAGATCATAAAGTGTAGGTAGACAAAAGAATAACATTAGAGAAGAAAGCAAGGAGGATACTGGGGGGAGGGGTGGGCTCTGTTTGTGACACAAGGAAAGACTGATCATCCAGTTATGGGGGGCAAAGCGTCCATTATTCGAGCCCCAAACCTTTTCGAGTCTATCTTCAAGCGTGGCATTGTGTCTCATTTTGACAATACCAGTCCTAATCTTGGACCATAGCTGCACTTTTTATTCAACATGTTGAACATAAAGCAGTAGTGGTTTTGGGGGTACAGTAAAGAATATTTACACTTACAAAGATATTCGGAGTGCAAAGAAAATCATAACCTCCCAAAGGAGGCTTCAGGCATGTTGTGTTTATCCTAGTTTTATAAGAATACCAAGGCTAAAAAGCAAAAATTCTACCCACTGACTGTACCAGAATTTTTCACAACCTATGTTACGATGCTTAAGTTACCCAAATGTCAGACGATCCTTATTGACCCAAACTGCTGGCCCGGAGACCTGGATATATATCAAACAACTTGTGACCACTTCTTGAAGAATGCTCATATCAACAATCCCAGAGTAGCAAATATACATGTAATTGTAATCTCACAGACCTGTAACAACCATCCTGTCTGGCAAAGTCCTTTTCAGCCTTGTCCGGCCATTTGTTCGTTGGCTAATTGGGCAGCTTGAGTAATTTCACCAAATGTTGACATAAAGATGCGCTTCAAGTCTGTGTATGTTACAATCAGTACGTTTTGTTCGTCGCGAGATGCCAGGCATACCTTTTCGTCCACTCCGGCATCCAGCTGTAAAAATTGCAATTAACAGAGATTTTCATACAACGTGTACAACCAGTTATCGAATGTTTGATAAAATTTCTGATAAGTAGGTAACTCTGTAAATATAATATTGTAAAAATAATGTTTCAGATAAATGGTAAAATGGCCAAATAACGTGACCACTGCTATCATCAAGGGTAACGCAGAAAGTTCAAGGCAATGAAATCTAGCATCCTGGCAGATTGCTTGTTTCAGCTCTGGTCTGCTTAACTCATGTGGCTTGTTGTTTTTTGTAGTACAGAAGAAACCTAAATTTCTTTCATTTTTATTCGCAAGTTAAATCGAAAAGTGAGTTCAAATGGTTAACCAAATTGCATTCTAGCATGAAGTAAGTATAAAATACAAGCCATTTAGTATTTCCCACATCCTTATGTGTGTGCTGTTGTCAAATTTGATACCTTACTGGGAAATGGCTAGTATAATAATTAACTAGTTTTCTTATTTTTCTCCAATGCATGGATGATGGAGGGAGGGGAGGATCAAATGTGACCATGGTCCCTGTACCTTCAGTAAAGTGCTGTTTTAGAAGGAAATTTGCTAGTGTCCCCTGTCCATTGTCTAGGGGAAGGAGTGATAGTGAATTACCTTGATTAATTGCACAGAACTTTGAACAAGTACTACAAAGGTATTCAAAAACGTGGTAAGACTGTACCTTATTCAGAGATTGTACAATGTGGGCAAGGTCGACCCATGGTGCACCCTCTGGTGTCACTTGGTGAAAGAGGTAATCCCTGAACAACTTCAGAAGGTACCTATCTCCAGTCTCAGACCAAGACACATCTCCATTAAATCTGCAGCGAAAGAAAGAAAAAACATAGTAACATCTCGGAAAATTCCTTGTCAGTCTTTCCTTCTATGAAATAATCGAATGAATAAATAATAATCGTGAGAATTCTTTGAATTTCTTCCACATGGTAGCCTAACACCACACTAAGTCAATAGGGAAAATCTAGCCTAACCATCTGTATTCGCTGAAATGGTGACGCAGTTAAAAGATATCAATGGAATACTTTCATTATTGCTGTTATCTTCGACCACATGGTTGCCTAACAGCATACTAAGTCAATGGGGTAATCTACCTAACCATCTGTATATGGCACATTATCTAAAACGGAATAATGAAGACTATGTTGATGACTTGTTACTCACTCTGGCCGCTCATTTATGACGCCTAGCTTGGAGACTAGTCTGAAGAGTCGGCCGTTGTGCAATTCTTTGGATAGTTCGTTCTCCAGTACGTCGTTGTACATCTGCGCGGAGTCTAACTGGGTGTAGAACCTGGCCCCGATCAAAGGCATGATGTCATTGACCGACCTAGGACGGGGCTGGCTGGTCAGCAGATATCTGACCAAATAATAAGATGAAGAAGAACATTTATAACTAAGAAATAAATGAAAAGAGGATTTAACAAAAGCAGACCTGAGATGTAACTCTTAGAAACATCAACAGTTGTGGGTCAAAGGTCAAACAAAAGTAGGTGAACTTGCAAGGGTTGTAAACGGTGGTTGTTCAGTACATATGCTACATTGGCATTTTACCTTGTAATATTATACAATAATTCACATACCCTTGTCTAAACCTGGGAAAACAACCTGGTTATTTGAGTAAAACACTAATTCCGAAGGTCATTTGATGTCTACAGTAGCGGAAAGTACAAAGGAATATCAAGAAATGGTATCGGCATCATCTGTTCGTTTCATTACATCTATATATTCCTTGGAATTGAAATGTTTCGAGGCCCATGTGGATTTAAGGCCCTAAGCTGTAGCTTGTTTGGCATAAGTCCTCCCAAATCTGGCACTGCTCAGGACTGAATGGAATTGAAACAGCTACCCTAGGTTCATCTCCTAAATAGTGTTGTAAACTTTGACCATTCCTTGTGATCAGTGACTCCCACCTTGCTTTCCAGGTGGTATTAGTGGGCCTATCATACCTATCAGCCTTCCCACTTTTCCCTCCCGAGGAAACTTTGGAGCAATATTCGCTTGACCGTTTATACTAGAGATCCGCTCAGCAAAAACAACCAGCTGGACTGAAAAAATAAACCAATGTTTTCTTACATGATGAGATTCTTAAGGTCTGATGAATAGTGTTGAGCCACTAGTTCCATGGATGACTGAATATGTTGTCTTTGGATGGCCTGTACTGAATTACAAGCAAGCGCTAGGATGACCTTACCAAGGGATATCAGATCCTCTTGCTGAAAAACAGAACAATAAAAATGGACAAAAGAGTGTTAGCAAAAATGAGGGGGGTGGGAAGAAAATTATACAAAATAAATTAAAAAATTAAGAAACATCAAATGTTGAAAAAGCACAAACGTTTAACAAGAAGGATGTTAAGTGTGGCAAAATTAACATTCATACTAACCATTTCTGTGCTCTCCACACTATTATAATATTTAACCTCTGAAACAAAAATTTCAACAGGTCAGCATTAAATTCTGGAAAGTGCCTGAAATGCGCTCTAATTCTTTTGTTACCGATTCAAATTTGATATCCTCTTATTTCTCTTCATCAAAAGGCTCAAAGTGATTCATGTGACAGGTGAACACACAGGTTTTTTTTAAGGTGATGTTGTCGTACCTATCAGTCAATATCCTATATTATTATAATCGCACGGTGTGACAGTGAGGATACCAGCAATGTGTCTGTAGGTGTGTGTATGAGTGGATTTAGGATGGTAGGGCACATAATCTTGGTATACTTTTCATTTTTTAAATGGAAGTTGGCACAATCATACCCCCCCCCCCCCCTACACACCCTACAATCTAGCCACCTTACATGTAAGTAAACACTGAAGCACACATGCCAGTAAATCTGTTTGTATGACTGCTGGATATGATTATAAAAAATGGCAAAAATGGATCACTTTGCAACAAAGTCAGTTTTCCTGAGACATGATACCAGGCTATATAAAACATCATATATCCTTGGACTAGAAGTGGCAAAGAATAGAAACAAATAACTAAATGAATGGTGCCTACATCCAATTTTTTGCCAAAAACTTGCAAAACACCTTTATCCATAAAAGAACAGAACAGGACCAGCATGGCTACCAATCATCAGACCACAACAAGCTGCAATGATCGACTCAAACAACGGATGGTTCTTTTCATGTTTTACCTGGTAGTGCGGTATCATAGTCATCGGGCTCGACTGGTTCGAGTCGTAGGTCAAGACGTCAAAGATTCCCACGCAGTTGACCAAGATTCTGGACTTCCCTTTGAGGAGTATCTTGGTAGGATCCATGACACGGCAGGCAAGCTCAGAACTGTGAATGGTCCTCAGGGCAGCACTGAGTTGGATGACATAGGTCCAGATGACCCCCTCTGGGAGGAGACGAGAGGGCATGATGGGGCCATTCATGCCTGAAGAGGAAAAGACAAGTGTAGCGTAAAGCAACTGCTTGGGTCTGCAATAGAACAAATCTTCAGCGATACATGATGGAAACTTGAGTATTATTCGAGATTGTTATTAATGATACTAGTGCTACGGTCGTTGAGTGGATAAAGGCGAAGGCATTTGAAGCAATGAAACCTAGCACCTGTGAGGAGGTTGTGGGTTTGAGCCCTGGCTGGCTAAAGGTAAGGTTTGCCCTCCGAGGGAAATCCACTGTTTTCCCATATGGCAAACAATAAATCCAATAAAACAATAAATCCAAGATGATCTACAAACACTGATTAATGTGGCTTCTTACTTCATATGATAAATGCCACTATAAATGTCCTGGCAGCCCAATCTACTTTGCATACAAGAAATTGGGGTGAAAGCCATTCTTGTCATGAATTGTTCTTGGCTTGGGTTCAAATATCTTGTCTTTTCCCTGACAATTTCATGGAGAAGTCGAAAAAAGTAGATAAATGCAAAGTGGTACCTCCATGATGAGATCTGAAGGTTCCTTTGGGTCCTTTACCAAAGTGAGCCAAGGAACCATGGAAACCGTCAGCTTGTCCAGCTTGTCCAGCAGCTCCACCACTGAAATGTCTGTTCATGAGGGTCATTGCACCAGCATGGTAGTCATGTACAAATATGATGGCTGTCAAGAAATGTAATATCCCATTCATAACATTTTGGAGAAATTTACTCTTAACAATATAAGCTGTACAGATCATGAAGAATTCAAACAAAAGTCTCACATTGCAGAATGCCACGACTTGATGGAATAAAGCAGTGGAGAAGTGAAAAAAAAATTTGGGCGGTGCTTGTAAGTTTCTTTTGATGTGATGAAGTGATGCTAGAATATATCTCTTGGAAAATAAGATAGTGTCTCTTGCTTTCCACTGACTTTTAATTATATTTCGACCTCCCGGTTACCCCAAAGTTCACATGCCTTCACTCTTTGCCAGCTTGACAATAAACTTTGATGGTAAACATGAACTCTTAGCTGACAAAACATATCACATTCAGACTCAGTACATCGCTTTAAAGGCTTTAAATCAAATATAGTTGTGACAGTTACAATTTTCGTTTAGAAATTCCTTTCAACAAAACAAAAGATAACACTTACAATGTTCACCAAAGGCCTTTGTTGAAAATACTTCTCGGAGTGATACAATATTGGAATGTTGTAGTTTCTTCCACTTGTCCACAAGGACCATCCACTGTGTATTACTCACTTTGAATCCTACAGAGAATGAATGAAAACCGATGGGAAACGATGTCAAATAGTAACATCAACATTGTCCCAAAAACACTAAATTTCACAATATATATATTTCTGAGGCAAATGTATTTCCAGAATTAACATTTACACAGGACTAATTGAGAGCAGATGGAGCAGAGTAATAAAGATCACACACCTGCTAAAGTTTGCCTTATCTTGCATTGGATAGGCTCACAACAGCTTCAATATCTTCTCTCATTTCAGTAATTGTTTGTGTTATATTTGTACAACTGCTTTGTAGTTTACCGTGAATGTTAACATTACGTTAATTCTGCCAGTATGGCGGGAAAATGGACAAATGCACATTTCACTTGTACTGTTTTAAACAGGCGAGAAATTGATAATATTTGTGCATAGATACAAAAGCCCCCCCCCCCTTTTTTTTCTTTGGTGGGTATAATTTAGTACCGGTGTAAGCGCCTTAATTGAATTTACCGTGAATTCTCCTCAAGCAATAGAGTTTGCCATCTTTTTTGTTGACAGCCTTGTAACATGCAGATGTAAAGCCAAAAGTACTGGTCTTATCCATAGGGTTCTTGACAGCAGGCTCTAAGGGGTACAGAGAGGTGTAGTTGTCAACTTCACTGGGTAGATCTGTATGTAAAGACAATGGAAACAAGCCTATTGTTAGCTGGATTCTCTCCAGAGGAACTTTCAAGTTACTGACGGGAGTCCTTACAATAGCTCAGATCGAACAAAAGTTCTCACAGATCTAAAAAAGAGCAATACAACGTCAATAGAAAAACAACAAAATGACCTTTATATATGTTTTATTGGAACTATAAGAAACTTCTGCTTAAAGTTTGCCTTTGAATAATCAGCCCAGGTTCCAGACAAGACAAAGCAGGCAATTCTTCCCTCACCTGGATATTTGCTAGCATCAATGTGAGCTAGGGCTTGTAGGTGTCTCTGGATGAGGTCCAACTTAATGTCATCAGAGGCAAAGAAGGACGGAAAATCTGATTTGGATTTAGCATAGGCCACGCTAGGCGGCACTGACGGGTAGACATGATAGTTCGGGAAGACCTGTCAAAATATAGCAGGGACAAATATATATATGTGAAAGATAAACGGAAGAAAGAGAGATCCTCGGGAAAAAAAAAATTTAAGGAAGAAATAAATCTATTTACAGATGACTCATTATGTAATTACTTGTTAAATTGGCCTGCCTTTGGTTATTTGCTACTATTTCATTCAAGAAAGGAATTTTTTAATAGAATGCAACCCATCATCCTCTGTTCAAACTGAATTTTTACATTCACTCACCCACTGGGCTACATCACATGTTAGCAGCATAGAAAGAGGGAGGTCCAGGGGGAGGGGGTGTGCTACAGTTTACATCAATATGTGGGCCTGAAGAAATGTGGGACTCTGGTTCTCAATGTAAACGATTGTTCAAAAAAAAAAAAAAAATCAACTTAGAAATTCACAGTAACCATTTCAGAGCAGCACTTTGTTCGTCACATCTGTTAGCTCATTGAAAAGTGTTGATAATAGCTGTACATTTTCCAGGTTGCTAACTTATGTAGGTATTAATTCCAAAATAATTTTCCTTATTTTAATACCTCGTCTTGAGCAGGGTGTGCCCCTGGAACCAATTGGTCATCAGTTATGAAGTAAGTTGTTCCTCCGATGTTCTCTAATCTGGGCTGTTTGAACTGTTGCTGCTGCTGCTGGGAGGGCGATGCCAGGTCCAGAGGTGCTGGGATGCTGGCCAGGTCCCTCCTCCTAAGAATAGGGGAACTCCCTGGTGAATGCTTAGGAGAAGCCCCAGCTGAGAGAGAGCCTATTGAAATTACAAATATTTTTATATTGTAAATCTGCAGAAACATTTATATACCACATTCTGAAACAAAATAACAAACAAACTTGTATACATGACAGACTCTTTGTTATCACAAAGCAATATGAGATTCTCTTTTGCAAATGTGAAAGGCGATGAGGGTGGAGAAGGGGGAATAGGGCAGGAAAGGAGCAGCAAGTATTTTCAATAATGTGACAGAGACTGTTGATGGTTTATCTCACTGAGCATTTCTATTTACATTTTGCAATGAGCTAGTCATAATTCACACTTGGCCAGGAGACAGCAAATACGACCTGGTCAATCTTACCTGCTAAGTAGCTCTCTGAGGTAGCTAACTTCCCAGCAGTTGTTGTAACAGTAACTGAGACACGTCTCGGGACAAATTCAGGCACTGATGGCGTGAGCACGTTGGCATCACGAACATTTCGAGCAGACGGCAGGATCTCAGCACGTGGTGGATAGGCCACCGGAGTTGGTGCTGTGCGAGGCGTGTGCATACTCGGAGAAGCACTGGTGAAGGGGCCTGAGCTGCTTGGAGTTTGTCGATCCTGGGAAGAGGACAGACTTTAGTGCTAAAATGTAAAACACTAATGACAGACTACTTGGCAAGACACTTGAGTGTTCTAGTAGCATAACACTTTGACGGAGCTTGTCACATACAGTAATACAATGTCTCAAGCCGTTCAAATGCAACAATTGATACATCAACTGACCTTTGACCTGTAATAATACAAAAGGATTCTTCAACTTACTGTAGGGGATTGGGGGATGCCAAAACACATCTGTGACAACGGTATTTATTCTTCTACTGAAGGTATTATTTAACATGTTCTGAAGATTTGTCATCCTCTGAAGGTATTATTTAACATGTTCTGAAGATTTGTCATCCTCTGAAGGTATTGTTTAACATGTTAAACTAAATTAATTTACTTTAAGTATATCAGTTTTCAGTCTTGCCATACCCTCATTCCTGCTCTTGTTGGTAATCACCTTGACTATGTGAATTGTAACAGTGGATTACCTTATTATCTTACCAATAGGCTACAACATGTACAGAATGCTGTTGTTAGAGGTTTATTTGATGAATCAATCTAGCATGCATGCTAGTTCTCTCCTGCAACAGGTTCACTGGTTGCTCTATCACTTACCTAATCCAGTTGAAGATTCTACTGCAACAGGTTCACTGGTTGCTCTATCACTTACCTAATCCAGTTGAAGATTCTACTGCAACAGGTTCACTGGTTGCTCTATCACTTACCTAATCCAGTTGAAGATTCTACTGCAACAGGTTCACTGGTTGCTCTATCACTTACCTAATCCAGTTGAAGATTCTAACGCTTGCCTTTAATGCACTAATGACATGGGACCTTGCTATCTTAAGGATTTTCGGTCCATTAGGAACAGTGGTTATTGCACTCGATCAGCTAATGACATGGGACCTTGCTATCTAAGGTTTTACTCTCCATTTGGACCAGTGGGTATTGCACTCAGTCAGCTAATGATACAGGACCTTGCTATCTTAAGGATATGCTGTCCATTTGGACCAGTGGTTATTGTATTCGGCCAGCTAATCATTCTGATCTCTATGTTCCCTGGATCCACTCTAAGTTAAGAAAATGTGCTTTTAACTTCATTGCTCCTAAACAGCTTGGAATAGTTAACCAATTAACATTTGCAGTAGTGACACCTTTTTAATAATTAAAAAGAGGTTAAAAACTTTTGCAAATTATTTGCCATTTTTCGTTTGTTTTTCTTACTGTTTTGATTTGGTATGTTTTGATTTTTATCTGTCTCTTTTGTGGCTTTGATTTGTTTTGTCTTATTTATACATCATCTTTGACTACTCCTTTGTATAGTTGTTGCTTATAAATCTTTTTAAAAATAAATAATCATAATGACCTATATCCAACATTGACGACATTGTGTGCGTCAAACATACCTGCCTATTACAACCAGAGATATACTGGCAAACTAAGCGAAGGCTGAAATACTGACGGCAATCCTGTAAGGTTTCATATTATTAAGGGACACAAGTTCACACAAGATTGACAACACACCTGCTCCATGCAACACTAACCAATGGATAAACACTTTGTTCTTTATCTTGATTCAATTTGTCGAAATCCTACAGTAGATGATCATAATTGTTATACTTACAATGTTCCTTGTATCAGCTATGCTCATGGCAGCAAAGCTGCCTGGTAACACTTGGTTGGCAACCATTCCTGAAATTACATATGCAAATGAAGTTTAAAATCTAGATACCTTTGATGACATAGAGCTAATATTTTTTTTTTTTTTTTTTATAAAAGCTAGAGTGAACAATAGCCCATGAAGACTGACATAAGTCAAGAGGTAATATAGGCTGTGAGGCACTATTTATAAGAGAAATCCACATCATGGGCCAATCGTGGTTCACAGCAGCTTAGGAACTACTGACGGGTGGGGGGTCGCTGGCCCCCTCACCCCAGAAGCGGTGCTGTGGGAGGTGTGCACTATACATGGCCTAAACTGAAAGCATCCAGAGATTCAGAACAGATGGCAGATGAATAACTCTTGGTCAAGGATTGAGTGATCAGTGCCTATAAAATACACCACCCACTCCCCATTAGTCAAGGTTTAATATCCTGATACGCTGAAAATGGATATTTCTATGCTCTTCAGACGAGAAAAATTAATTTTGATATTGTTGTAGATCATTTAAGTTACACTACCATCAGTCCAAGTTGTATTCCTATACCACTTTATCTAAATTGCAAAATGACTCTTTACACATCTATGTATCATCAACTGAAACTGCTGGACTATGTAGTCTAACACACAGTCCGTTCCTCAGATTCAAAAGTTCTGCTTTTTTTTAATAAAAAGTTAAATGAACATGTTTTTGATTGTGTTTTTCAAATTTATAAAACAAAGTAATATTAACAATGAGCATACACTAAAGTGCTGGGGTCATCACCAATTAAGGGATTAAAGGAGCAATCCAGCATATATTTTAAAGCTGGATATCTTGAAACATGAATAGCTATGGTATGGATACATTATCAGCACCTCCCATTTTCATTCTTATTGAAGTATGATTTCATAACCAGCACCAGAGAGAAAACATTGGTTGGAGCAATTGGTCAGACAAAATCAAATAATTACTAGGCCTAGACTGAGCCATGTACAGGGTAGTCCAATAGGATGCTGAAGCCTAAGCACCTAAATAATATCCAATGAGGGCAAAGATGGCAGTCCGCCTAGATCTGTAAATCCATGCCCTAGATCTTTGTGGCCTTTCATGCCATAGGATCATGTGCACCTAGGTAATGAAATCAAAATGAATATGTAGTCTCAGTGATTACAGTTACCTGATGAGTCCATAGATGGCATACTGTACATATGGGCATCTGGTGGAGGCTGACCTGGTTGAGGGGCATAATTCGCAAGGCCTGTGCCCACAGATTGCGAACGCTGTTAGGATTAACAGGATGGAAAGAACACGAAACACTGACATAAATTATTTTACATTTTAAAGTATAAATGAAGTGAATCACTGACAAGCAGTACTTGTTTATTAATGGTCTAAATACATGATGAGGAGGACGAGTGAGAATGAGACTCTTCTGATGTCACACAGGGAACCTTAGAAAATAGCCAGAGCTTCTAAAGTCATAGAGAAACACAAGCTTGAGTGAAGTGGCATTCTTACTTTAAAGTGTTACAATTTTTTACCTGCATTAGAGTCTGCAGTTTGCTGGTTGGAGGCCCAAAGCTGTCACTATCGAATGGAGCAGTAAAGAAGTGCTCTGGAGCCATGTGTGGGTCCGCCATTACTGTGGAAAGAAGTACCCATTGATGATGGTCAGTGATGTACAGTAAATACATGTACACAAGAAATAACAGTAGTTACAGACTACAGCAGACTATAGCCGTCTACAGTCCGAGTAAAATGTACCCAGTTATCCCTCTGAAGTAAGAGCGTTAACGAGCAAGTGTCACATACACACACCCATACACACGTCATCACCATCGCATTGATTCATTCAACCTTTCGGATATGAATAAAAAATGGTCTAGGTACACTGTAATAATTGAATTTCAACACATCAGTTTGCATACACATATTAAAAGATATTTGCATTAAAGCTTTAATTCCTGCCAAGTGTACCATAACAAATGTCTGTTCAAGCAGTTTAACAAATACCATATCCATTCATGACGTAAGACATGCATTTATTGCGGCGGGGGGGGGGGGGGGTGGGGAGGGGTGGTGTCAGCTGATAATCTAATAGAATATGTTCAAGAAATGTAATAATTCTCAAAATATCATACCACCCCTAGATTCTCAAAAAAATTGCAGTTAGCCATAATGTGACATAACAACACTTAGATATTCTCTGAAAGGAACAGGCCTTTACATTATTTTAGAACCTTTGAACAGAATTCTCATATGGAACATGTTCTTCCATGTACATATTTCGTCAAGAGTTAGTACATACTACCTACACTAACATTTAAAGGGAGGGGTGGCACTTAGGAGTCTCTCATTGATCTGTGGGTCCTTTGTTTCAAGGATGGTCAACAGCCAAATTATACAATACTTTATCAAGAAATGAGTATTTTGTCTTAAAAAAAAAACCAATGTCAAAATCATGGGAGGTTATCTTATTATTCAGCAAATAACATCTGGCGACATTTCCGGGGAGGGTACATAAAACTTGGGGACCATTCCTGGAAAAGGACATCTTAACTTACATGCTGTCACTAAAAGTACACTTTATTTGGTGGGCTTTTCACTACCAGTATCACCGTGACTTTGGGAGTAGCCCAGGGCCTGTATAATACTACCTATTTCAAGGAAAACACTTATCACTTGACATAAATCTAATGAACAATCTATTAAACAAGAACACAAACTTACAATCCATGGCTGCAATATTTTGACTGAACATATTGTGAATGTGATGGATCTCAGCACTGACTTTTCCTTTTACAACAGACTTTCAAATATTGTAAGAGAAAAAATAAGGCTTATGCTAAGCAGTGTCCTGTACAAGAGGCTCGTAACGAGCCCAAACAGTCTTCGTTCCGATGAGCAAGGGACAGTTGTAGACCATATGCGATTTACAAGGTACTGTATGTAGCACTTATCTGATAGAACTTTTCTTCCTCTACTCATCTAGCCTATGCCTACAACTTGTATTAAGGCCCAAACTTAAAATTGATTTGTGGAGCTTGCGATGATCAGCATTAAAATTTCGATTCAACAACTTATTTAACATTAGACACTTTGTTATCTTGTCTTATGTCATGATGATTCACGTCTGCGAACGTTTCTATCTGTATTCGAGTCATTTCGGCTAGTAACACTCAGAGAGCAAAATTTGTGTGAAGTCATTTCGATAGGATACGAAGCCTAACCCCCGTATGGTTACAACGGAATTGTCAGTCTTTTGGGGTTCAACACATTTTTTAATTGTAATATCCAAATTTAAAAACCCTCGATAATTTGCAGATTTTCCTGGTCGAAAATATTTACAAACGAAATTATCCTTGAAACATCGTGCTTCAACTGGGGAAGAAATATATTCATTCCGGTACAGTGGGCTGGTTGTAGTAGTTCTGTGTACTGTATTAACTATTATCACTAGGCCTAGTATAGTAGTGCTAGCTACTATGGGTAATTTCTCCGGCGCAGTGTATGCCAAGAGTCTCACGCTCTTTCGGTGAATGTACGTATTCTGTAGGGTGATCAGTCTTCTGTGAAATTGTATTACAAAATACCTACCACATACAGGCCTCAATATCTGTTGTTGCCAAATACCGAAATTTAGAAATGCCGTTTGCTACTTTATTTTTCGCTGGATTCTGTGTAACAATACGTTCATCATTTTACAATGCAAATCGATATAGTAATTTATTAAATATCAATCGTTTAGAGTATTAGTCTGTAAACACAACATTTTTATAGTGGTGAAAATCCTTTCAACACCGGAAGTTAATCAAAACTGCTAACATACTGCATAGAATAGACGGTGAAGCACCCGAGTTTGAACCGTGATACCACCGAAATTATACATTTCTGTGCACGATACAGCCAGTTTATAACTATTAACAGGACTAGACGGCGATTGAATAATGCTGCAAAATGTATTTAATATTAAACTTGAACTTGAGTCAGTCTCAGTGCTTTGGTTGCAATTGAATATATAATTAGATAGCCTGTTAGACTTGAAGGCCGTCTGCTCTGAAAACTGAGAATTTTCAGCTCTTCCTTGCACGAAGCCACCTTCCCCCACTCAAAAAATAGGACAAATGGATAACCATTGGGCAAGATTAGATCCAGTTATAGCTGCCCATCAAGGAGAAAAGAGAAAGACTGGCTGATAAGAGAGCAACAATGTAAAACAAGGGCGTAGAAACCGGGGGGCTGGGGGCGCCAGCCACCCCCAGTGAAAATTATGGGGGGGGGGGCGGAAGTATCATTCCAAAATTCATTCAAAATCATTTGCAAAATTATTTACAAAATGGAGTGGGTGTTGAAGTGTGCTATATTGCACCAAATTGCATCTGAGGCCACCAGGAAATGCAAAAAAAATCCAGGAGGAGGGGGACACCCAAGGGCGGCGGAAGCACTTTTAATCTGGGGGGGGGCACCGACATCAAAGGGCACTTTGCAGAAATTCGAAAAATATGCATACTTGCACTGCAATATCCAATGTGCAAATTGGGAAACAAGGAACAAGTTTTCTTTTGAGACAAAATGAGGTGAAATCATGCTAGTTGCTAATGTAGGAATCTTCCGAATTAGAGTTTATTTCTTGTTCATATCTTAACAAATTTTTCCATTCGAAATAGCTTTGAGTTTGACCCACAGAAATTCATTAAAGGTCAGGGGCGTAGCCAGGATTTGCAAAGTTGTATGCACGACTATCTGAGCGGAGCGCCACCATCGGTTGGCGCGGAGCGTACAAGAAAATTTTTGGTTTTACAAACCCCTCAGATGGCCGGAAACGGCCCTTTCCGAGTGTTCATTCTGGTTCTCTGGCCTCTTGCTAACTTGAGACACCTCAATTTTTATGTAGAAAAAGTGCACATTTTTAACTTGAGGAAAAGTAGGGGACACGTGCCCCCTGTGCCCCCCGGTTCCGCCGCCCTTGGGGACACCCCTCCCCTTAGACCCATCCCCCGGGCCGGCCATCAGTCTTCAGCCCCCCCCCCCCCCCCACTTAAAAGTACCTTCCTACGCCACTGATGTAAAATACGGTAGATATATAATTGTGAGACTGTGTTCAAATCATGCAAGGCACCTTCTATACTGACAGTATTGTACGTGGTACTCAATACTTGCCCTCGAGTGTTAAAGTGCTCGTAATTCAGCACTCGTACTCGTTACATAGCCTACTTTACTTGCTAGCCTGCTCAACCAGGACGAGTTCTTCACTATTACTTAACAGTTATTTAATACTGACGTAGGCCTACCCCGGATCCTTTTGCATCATAGTATTACTCTGTAATACTCACGCGTCTCTTCACCCGCCGTGTATAATACACAGGCCTATACCTCATTTATATACCACTTATACTTTGATAGGTATACATTATATAGCGATGTATGTTGCAGTGATGTATGTATTGCTAACATATATGGAATTAGTATCGTGAGTGCAGTATTAATATATTGTTTTAGTAGAGCCGTATCATAGGGACATTATGATTTAGAGTATTAATATGTTCTTACTTTAGCGAGCAATAACAAGGTTCCAGTAATCTCTGTACATTAGTGCAAAATCGAACAACTTAGAGGGGTATCTACAAAACTAAGATCTAAGACCTAATTAAGAACCACTGCAAAACTAAGACCCCACCAACTGCAAAACTAAGTCCCTACTGCAAAACTAAGACCCCACCAACTGCAAAACTAAGACGCTATACTGCAAAACTGAGACCCTAACGACTGCAAAACTAAGACCGTGACTGCAAAACTAAGACCCTACCAACTGCAAAACTAAGACCTCAACTTCTGTAGGCCTACAGCAATTGTTAGGACTATATATTACTTCCAAATCCTTCTCATCTCAAAGTGCAACGAAAGTGTCATAATGATCAATGGAGGCTGTGTGGCAGTATGCCCAATACAATTATTAATCCTGAAATTGATATTTTCATAGAGGTCTATGTATGGGGATGCGCTAGACACTTTCCCTCACACTAAATTGAGCTGTTTTGTCAATGGCTACGTTAGAAATTTAAAAAGATTTAAATGTAGTCAGTATAGACTCCAAATTATAGCACGGTTTAATGATGATAGATAATGGAATCATAGGTCATGCAAGCAGAGGGTTAACTGGGGGTAACCATGGAAACTAATAATTCCTTTGATAATTAATACATGAATAGAGGGGAGACTTGCACTGATCACATGCTCGCAGATCCTGGTGGGGACAGCGGGACGCGTCCCCACCAACTTTTTTAGTGGTGGGAACATGATATAGCGTGTCCCCACCAGTTTTGACCAAACGCTGCATTTCAAATTCCCCTGTATTGAACTTTGGCGCAGTTTGATCCAGCATTGTGCAAATGACATGCACGCAGTTTATTATATTTTTCCACAGTTGTTAAATTTAGGACGGAAATCGCATTGGGGCAGTCTATAATTATTTTCTGGGAGAGGACCCCAGACCCATCGTATACAAAAGTCTACTTGGATTATTTTGTCCCCTGATTTTGTTTCTGCAGACGCTCATATATTTCCCCAAATTATATTTCTAAGCTATGAGATTTTAAACTTAAAAGCATTGAAGACTCGCCCTAAACCGCGTGCGGCCATCTGAAAAAGTTGACTTTCTGTTGCTGGCAAGGGACGTTTTGTTCTTGTCGCTACAAACTGCAGATATTAATGATACGTGATACCTTGTTATCTATAGCTGGACCTGAGATGGCCATCGCTGTATCGTTTATACACTGTGTTGTGGGTATTGACCGCAGCGGTATGTACTGACTGTACACTATAGTGTCTAATTACCGACGGTAGCAAGCTATGTCTGTATTTTCTGGGATCGATGGTGGTGTCTAACACTTCTGTTACACCTCATTCGAAACTAGGTCAGATTACCGGCATTAGACTCTTTTTTTTGCGCGAGTCTTCACACCCTTGAAACTCAAAGTTTTTCGTTCTTGATTGAACCATAGCAGTGCATAGTGTGTGAGTGGGGAGCGGGGGGGGGGGCTTTGTCCTTGACTTCTTGGTTATTAATTACATATCATGTATTCATAAAGTAAACCTATAATCGTTCATTTGAGCTGGGCAGTTTTAATGTTACCCAACTGTTACCCACCCACATGTATTAAATAACCGGTTTTAAGTTGTTGAATGACACTCTAGACCTAAAGAACCTCATCGATAGTCAATAGAACTGAAAACTATAGAGAGAGCCTTGGTAAGTTTAGCAAATCAATATGTATCACTGGTAAATTGAACAACAGCAAGTACAAAACATGTATGACATGCTTTGATTACAAATGATTTATAACAAAAAGTAATTAGGATGTTCAGTAATGAACATGCACGTTCACCACTGAACTGCATGGTGAGCATGTGCACGTATATAGAGGCCCAGTGTGATTTGACAAGGGTGGAGGGGGGGGGGGAGAGTTGTACGGAAATATATTGCTCATTATGGTGGGGGAGTGGATGCATTTCTTACGTATATTGTTAACACAAAAGTATGTGCTTGGGATTTAGTTTTATTCTCTTGCACAAAAGGTAGATTTTACATAGTTCAATCATTAAATGCCATGAGACTTTGTATCACAATGAAATGTTTCATGTGTTGTAATTAATAGTCTTACAAATATTAGAAATGCCAAATTCTTAAACAACTTCAGTGATAATACATTGTAACTGACGTTTCCTATAAAAGTAAAATAATGTAAAATGTAGGACAAGGTGCAGTAGAATAGTAGATAATATGTGAACTTTTCGCTCGATTTTGGAGAAGGTCAAAAGGTTATTTAAGGTCAGCAAATGTTCAACCTTGCAAACACAATATCATCTCAAGGTATAGGTAACTACAGGGTATCTTATATTTGGCTTTTGACTTCCTCATAATGAGTACAACAAATGAGTATAAGGGCTCTATGGTATTTGGGTAGAAGTCAAAGGTAATTTGGAGAAAGTAATGTTGAAAATGTGAAAATCTCAAAAAACTATAAAAGAAGGGCGTAGAAATGTTATTACAAAATATTATTGTAAATCGTTTATATAACATTTTGTAGAAATCATATTCAAACATGAAAACGTTTTAATAACATTTTCCTAACATTTGATATAACATATTTTCCACAAATGTTGTGAAAATGTTCTGAAAACGTTCAGAGGAAGGCATTGACAAAGCTTAAATTTATAAAATTGAAAATATGAAGCAATTTCAATTCAACACAGCTACCTGAAGGGTAAAGCCTTTCATTTGATCAAAATATCGCTGATTTTGTTCAGAATGTCATACCGGTCCTTATGCATTAAAGGCATTGAAGAATCGCCCCAAAACTGCGTGCCGCCCTCTGAAAAAAGTTAACTTTCAGTTGCTTGCAAGTGATTTTTTTTTCTTGTCGCTACAAAATGCAGACAGTAATGAAACGTGATACTTTTATCTGGACCTGAGATGTCCATCGCTGCTATGTACACTGTGTTGTGGGTATTGACCGTAGCTGCCATGTACTGACTGTGCACTAGTGTCTAATTACCGACGGTAGCAAGCTGTGTGTGTATTTTCTGGGATCGATGGTGGTGTCTAATACTTCTGTTACACCTCATTCGAAACTAGGTCAGATTACCGGCATGAGACGTTTCTTTGTGCGCGAGTCTTCACACCCTTTAAACCTGTAGTACACAGGTTGCGCATCGCAACCGCGGCACGCCTGTTTCCAGACGGATAGGGCCATCTTCCTTCACTCTGCCTATTCTAGCCAAATGATAGCATAACAACTAATGGTGTTTTCGCCTAGTCTGTATCTTTCCCCCTCTCCGCATTCTTATAATGCAACCCGGAAGAGCCGAGAAACGGGACCGCTTAATACATTGTTCAGCAAACGCTACCTACGTTCCTTTTGGCGTTCCATACTATGCACCGTGCACAAAAATGCCAGGGGTCTAAAGATTGCGCAATGTGATATTATTAGCGGATTTGGTACAAGGCTTATTCTATGTATAGCTTTGCTAACCCCAAAACACTGACAGCTCTCCTACATTGTATTGGACTCTTAGTCATGCGATATTTATTAGCGGCACGGCTCAGGATATTGTTAACAACGGACCAAAAGGTTTGCAGAATAACAATGTCAGGTAATATTTGAAACCAAAGTCACGACATTTTTTACCTAATGGCTTGCTTCGCGACTGTGTCTCTTACTTCAATTTCTATGGTCTCTATCAAATAGGCTTAGGCCTAGCCAGCTACTAAACTAGTTCGTAGTTGTATCATGTTTGTTACTGTTACTACTGTTAGCTTAGGTTATACCAAGCACAGCCGTCAATAATGTCGGCTTACCATTACTATAGTAAGTCCTCAATAGTTTAGATGACCTTAAGTTTATTAATTAGGTTAAAAGGACGATATTCGGGTTGATTCATCGAAAAAATACTTTCACAAGTTCGTAATGGTCAACATGGTCGATGGTTGTGGCCATCCCAATATTAACCATTTCTTTTGTGTTGACATACCAGCTAAACTGTAATTCTTTGCATATTGTGTAACCATGGATCGCAACCCAGGCCATTTACATTAGATATAACACAGAGAATATTAGGGAAGAGATTTCAAGAGCAATCCAGGTTTTTGTGTACCTTCTGACAGACACTTCCAACACAACAATGTTTAGCTTCGCTACCAACTAAACGCTAGATTAGAATAGTTCAATTGGTAGAGCACAGGACTTATGTTAGGTTGCTGAACAGCCGAAGGTTTTGTATTTTCAAAAATTTGTTATAATCTTCCAGTCAGTTTTACTTTCTTCGTTTATGTATATTTAGACAACAGTTTTTTGAAGAAAAAAAAAAAACTATTGGAGGTGTTATCCTTCGGTGGCACATTGATCATGATAGTTTGATTCATCTGTTACCTTGCGTTTAGTTTTATGCTCCCTCTATCCCACCTCTCCCTTCTCCCTCACCTCCCCCACACCTCACTTCCTCTCCCTTTCTATCCCCAATCCTCAAAAATCCTTTGTATTAAATAATAGCCACTGCATTGGAAACTGTTAAATTTCAGATTTTTCAACTTCTGGTAGTACAATTACCAACAGTTCTCATGGAAATGAACTGTTGGCCATGATCAGAAATATAGTCCCTCCTCTGACATATGACAAGCACAAAGGACAAGATGGAAGGATTGCTGTGATAGGAGGATGTAAAGAATATACTGGAGCACCTTACTTTGCAGCAATGTCAGCTTACAGAGTGGTGAGTTCAAAGGTCACCAGTATTGGCCCCAACTGTTAACATGTCAAATTTGATATTAAAACTATGTCTTCCTGGAGGGAATGAAAGTTTTTCTAAGTTATTTCCAAACATTGAAAATTATTCAACATGAAAATTGAGTAAAAGAAAACAAAAAATAACTGAAAAGGTAAAATGCTTCAAGTGTGGCCTTTTTTTTGGGGGGGGGGGGTGGGGGCTAACCTGAGAGAAAATGTTGTGAAGAATGTGAAGTAGGACTTGAACTCATGTTAGAATAAACAACTAAATTAGCATAAATTGTGACAATACTGGACCAAGCAATAGGAATAATGAAACCTCCAATCTACTGTGCCATGAGGACTGGAAGAGTATCTCTGATAGGTAGGGAAACTGAGATAGGCTGTGGGTACTGGGTGCAAACCACCTGAAGCTAAACGATTTTTATGTTCATTTCTTATTATCTCATAGCAATTTACAAGCACAGACAATACATGTCAGAAATAAAAGAGTTACTCTGAAATTTCTTTAGAATGCACAGCCTCCCTTCTTCTTAGGAAAAATTGCCATAATCACTTAAGTGCACTTAAGTGTGCTGATTGCAAAGAAGTTTCATAATTAAGGTCTTTTTAATTATACAGAGTAGCTGCATGTCAATGCCAGACTAACATACTCCCTATCTTGATCACTGCCAAATATTTTGAAACTTTTCAGCTGAATTTTGAGCAGAGTTTGACGTCTTGTAAAGTAAATTTTCTTCCTTTCTTCAAAGGGCTGTGACTTATCGCATGTATTCTGTACAGAGGGTGCAGCACCAGTTATTAAATCTTATAGTCCAGACTTGATCGTCCATCCAGAGCTGTAAGATAATTCTCTTATTAATCTTAAGTCGTTAAGAGTGCATGTGCATTAATTAGAATTGACCCAAGCCAGAGAAAACAATAGAGCCCTGGTAGGTGGAGCTGGTAATAATAGAAATGATGTTCGAATTTTGTGCAGAATTTGCCAAAATCCGATGGTGTCATATTTAAGCTTCAAGAAATGTTCATACCGACAAAATGAAATCCCAAATGACGAGTGGAGGATAGTTTGCGAATGAAAAAGTAAACATTTTCTGGACTGAACAGCAATTATGGTGGATGAGAAACGAGCATTTTAATGCAGTAGATTAATCTTTCAGTTAAAGAGAGGAAGATCCAGTTATATGTATACAGTATGTAAAAATGACTTGGTACAGTCACTATGATGATGTATACACACGTTTACAGCACAACACAAAATGCAAAATGGCTGCCATGTACAGTACTTACATTGTCACCGAGGGATAGGATCCTTTACTATCATATTGCTCTGCTATCCTTATTTTTTCAATCAAAGTATGAAAACATTGATTTGTACCTGCTGAAATCAATTTCAGGGGAGCTGAGCATAAGTTCTATTTTCTCTTAACACCCACAATTTCTATTTTTATTTTATTTTTTTTTAATTGAGATATCCTTCTTGAATTCTTTGATTACCAGGGATGTTTCAGACCCTGTGGCAGCCATACAGAAATGGTTACCAAGAATGCATGGCATTGTTATTGGACCAGGTCTAGGCAGAGATGACAAGATTTTACAAACAGTGAAGGTAAAGATAGTTTGGTATATATGCCTCAATCAAGAGGGACAATGTAGCAGATAGTTGGGTATCATCCTCAGCAGGTAAAATGATGCCTGATAGCTGGATACTGGCCCCCGGAGGCAAAATTTTCATTTTCTTTTTTTGACGTTTTTGACGATTCAAATGAATGAAATGCAATAATTTAGAATTTCTGCATCAAATCCTGTCAAAAGATTCAAAACCTCAGGACACACGAATAGAAAAGCTGTATCAGTTATGTGAATCTTTTGTGGTAAATGTTCCTATGTTATTGGTCAGAAACATGTTTCTGATGTTATGTAACCTGAATAAGTGACTTCAACTAGGAAGAAGATATGAAAAAATAAAGCATGTTTATTAAATCTTTTATCATCTCCTGTTTAAATCAGCCACCCCCTTAACTTTAGTTCAGCCCATTTGCAGAGTCATAGCTTTAATACTTTTATAATCATATATATCATGTATATGTCACTCTTTCTCTTTATTTTCCTTGTTCAGGAGCTGATAGGTTTAATCAAGGCTTCTAACATTCCTATGGTAATTGATGCGGTAAGTATGATTTTGTTTTGCTGACAAGAGCAATTTATCCTGTATCAAGTCAGAAAGATTATAAATAAACCAAACTTGTTTTGAGATTAGCAGGATCGAGTGATCGACTCCAAAATTTGGATGCATCTCTTACTGTACACTATTCTCATCATTTGAACTTTTCTGTTTCTTAAAAACGACTTTTATATGTCACTTTCATTTTCATCGTTTTCATTTATCATTAAGTTTATTCACAATTCTTTATCACAGCTTCTCCACTGCGGCCGATCAAACCGCAGAAAAAAAAGTTTCTTCTAGGAGAACATCTGTTTGAAAACATTTCAAACATTTATATCCTTATTTCTAAAGTACTCATCTATTCAAATATTGAAAAAGCAAAGAATATATAGGCTTTAATATATCATCTCTATAATTAGAATTAATAATTTTTCCTGTGCCTGTCCTGCTCAAGATGCATCGATATTATTCTAATTATTTTGCTATTGTCAATGTGGAATGATGTGATATCCCTTCCACCACCATTTCAAGTCGTCGAGTACATTTGGCAATAGCAATGGTGTACTAAACTCTCAAAATTAGAGTGTTTATAACTCCTGTTGGGAGCTATTGAATTAATCAAATTCTGTTCTTTTATTACAGGATGGTCTCTTTTTGTTAGTGCAAAGTCCGGATATAATACAGGGATACCAGTCTGCAATTTTAACTCCAAATATTGTCGAATTCAAGCATCTTTATAGGAAAATGGTATGCATGTTACATCTAATACATATATAAATGTTTGTATATTTTCTTGAATGTATGGATCTGGTGACAACAGAGTGAGTCCCATCACCATGGCAACTGAGTTGAACATTTTCTTTGTTTCTTTACGATATAAAAGTCGTTACTTCACAGAGCAACAGTAACATTTCTTATCAAACATTTGCATCTGAATCATGGTCTTGACCCTAGAGTAAGCCATCTGACCAGTGTAACAGGTTTCAAGGAGAAATCAAGAAGGATAATTTAAAAACAAAGTGAAAATATAGAAGAACATTTGCCATGATGACATCACAGACCACTCATCGTGAACAATTTCCTACCATAAGGAAAGATTGATTTTGACAAACAACGGTTACCTTCAACCTCCCATCTCTAGATTTAGACCACAGTTTAAGTTGTCTGAGGCCCTAATCAGAGGAACAGTAATAGGAGGTCCATTGAACCAGGGTCTCCAAGCTTGGCCCCCAAAGGGTTGGTCCGAATTTTCGAGCCATCAGATCACAACTGCCAGTCATGCTTTTGCATGAATAATTTCATGAGTACCAATATACCTCTCTCTGATACTGTTTTATTTCATCAACAACTGGTCGTAGCTGACAAATTCATTGCCCAGTTCACTACCAGATCAATCATGGTGCCTTTTCACTTATATTACATTATTAATAATGGCTTTGCATCAAGTGCTGTTTAGATGAAATTTTAGTCTATTGTTTATAGAGAGAAGGGCTTTCACTCTTAAACCAGGGACCCCCAAAACCCTAGCTATGCCACTGGGCCAAGTCAATTCTACTTAACATCAGATTCGAAGAGACTTTTAAAATAATTCACATCTCGATTACACAGCTTGGGAGAGATCCTGATCCATCTAATGCCGTAGCCAACGTACAGGAACTCAGCAAAGCTTTAGGAAATGTCACAGTCTGTCTGAAAGGAATGGACGACATCATCTCTGATGGACGAAATGGTATGCAAGCTACTCTATCTACAGTCAGAGTGGTGACTGTATCTTGCTGCTTTCATTTACTTTCTGCTTGAGGGGATTAGGGTTACCATATTTTTTTGGGGGGGTTACATTGTTAAGCCTTTATCGTTATGATACTACACAAGTTATAAACAGAAAGTTACAGAAAATTCTTGAAAGAGCAACGAAGTTACTGTCTGTGGAAGGGATTACTAAAAAAGGGTGGGTTGGTGGGGGTGGGAGATGGGGGGTGGGAGAAAGGCTCTGAACTGATCACCTAAGGATTACTAGCTGTTTATCTCTTTGGCTTCAAATCCCATTGTAGCCATTAATCTTTTGCTTTTTCAATATTTATTTTTTTATTATTACTCCCAAGACAGTTTCTGTTACCTGATTTGCTTGCTGAAAAAAGAACAGATAAAGGTTTTAAACCAGGGATCCTATGCTGGGGGAAATTCAAGGTGTGATGTGAATAACTCTTGATCCCCTTAAAGTTACGTCAGCATTATTGTTATTTTATGAATCTTTGGTAATTGAAGTTAACTTTAAATACTGTTCGTTTTCAGTGATTGTATGTGCTTCAAAAGGAAGTCCAAGGCGTTGTGGAGGGCAAGGTGACATTCTATCTGGAACCATGGGGGTATTCAACTTTTGGGCTCACCAAGCTTCTTCACAGGCCAATCAGACAAATGAGTAAGTTAATTGATCAAAGATACCTTATTTTCTCAAAATATGGTTGCAAATAAAGTTGATAAAACTAAACACACTCTCCATACATATTCATAAAAATTAACATGAACTAGTGAGTCATTTATTATTCATAAGCTTGATTGTTCTGAACCTTTGTTGCCTTTCAACTTTCAAATTGTTCTCCCTTTTCTGAATTGTTATGAGAGAGTTTTGTGGTCAATTAGGTTAAAAGGTGATGGACTTGTGATCTAAAGTTTGCAGGTTTCAGTCCTGGACAGATCATTACTTTGAGTCCTTGGGCAGGACACTTCATCTCCATTGCCTCCATTAGGGACCTGCCAGGGTAACCTGTAAAATGTAGTTACGTGACCCCAATGGGAAGTCCCCCAAGGGGACACATAGATGTGGCACACTGTAGTGCACTGGTAATGTCTGTTTGAATTGTTCATACTTTGTTGTGTAGGTGTTACAACTTACCAGTTACTACAGGTTGTAAAGCAGGTTGAGAATGCCTTTACCTTGTACAAGACTCTAAAGGTTTCCAACTTTTGTGTTTAGTTTGTCAACTAGTATCAAAATTGTAGCAAGTGTATATATTATTTTGTGGATCCTTAAAACAAACTGAAAGTACTGGTCATTCATATTGTTGACACTGTATCATCAACCAGCAACATACATCCCATAAAACAATACATATGGGCGGGGCCTGTAAGGCTGTATTATTAACCTCTTAATCAAAGATTCATATTGTTGTTGATATTGACAAGTTTGATAGGATTAGTTGGGTTTTACTATCGATTCTCTTGTTGCAATTCTTTTCAACTGGGGAATACTCTGGATGTATTTCAGGCATTGTGTTTCCATTTCTTGAATACCTTTCGTTTTTATTTCCAGACGAAAAGGCTCCACCCTGGTAAATAGATCAATGTATGAAATGGAGTGTTTTATTTGTTGTGATGAAATAAGGTTATAGTAAACTAGCAACAACAAGAAAAAAGTGGAACTAGTGCTTGAGAAATCCACTATATATAAGTTGCAATTGTTGACATTTCTTATGGACACATGGTTCTCTTGTCCATGACAAATATTAGTCGTAATTAGTACTATCATCAGTTGATAATAATAATAATTAAAATGCTAATTAATATTGCAAGTATGTTTCTTTCCAGTAGAGTGAACTCTTTGACTAGTAGAGACCTCTCACTCGAACATCTGATACATAACTTGCCTGCAGGGAAAAGCATATGAATTGAAAGAATAAATGAATGAATAGATAGATGAATGAACTGTGTGAATGAAATGCAGGAAGGAATGGATGAATGGATGGGTGAGATGGATGGATGGGTGGGTGGTTGTGTAGGTAGGTATGTTTGTGGATAGGTGTGTTGACAAGTTGGCTGGTAAATGGGTCAGATGAGTTGTGTGTCTAAGAGGAGATGTTTGAAAGTTTTAGTAATTGCTCTTATCTTTGAGACTTTCAAACAATGTGTTCTCTCATATGCATTCATTTCAGTTACATTTTGTCCTCCTTTGGACCACCCTCGTGTGCTGCCTACGCTGCTTGCCTCTTGACCAAGAGAAGTTCTCATCTTGCCTTTGCAGAGCACAAGAGAAGCATGTCCACAACAGATGTCCTAGCTAAAGTACCACAAGCATTTTCTGAGCAGTATGAAACTTTCAAATCGGGACTGTGAGATCTTTGGTCAAACTGTATCGATTGAGAATGAGACATATCCAGGCGCATAGCCAAGGGGGGAAGGGGGCGACCGCCCCCCCCTTTGAGCATATTTGTTTGTATGTTTTTATGATATCGCTAGTAATTTCAAGCTTAGATGCAACTTACAAGGCATGGGAAGTGCCATTTCCAGCAATCTGGGAGGCATTTTCAGCCAAAATTTTCTTGTACACGTAGGGCCAACTCATAGTGGCGCTACGCTTAGATAGTTTTCATTGCAGAATCTACGGCTCTAATAGTTTGTCTACAGGTGACCCCCTCCCTTGGCAAATTCCTGGCTACGCGCCTGAGCATATCAAAACAATTTGGTGTTCTAAAAGGCTTCCAGAGTCTTGATATAGAGAGGAAGTAGTATTCATACAAGTCTAAGAAAGAATTATCAGTATGTTTGAAAAGTAAACATCCTAAGAGACATCTATAATAAATATGAAAGAAACCTGATAATATACTGAAATAAAACTCAGATTAATTCTCTCCAATATGGACAGTGTTGAAAGTCCAGTTTAATTGGTTTCAAAATGCTTACGTCATACTGATTGTACTTCTAAAAGAATTGAAAAAAGGAATATATAAACATGAAGGCCTTCACTGAGGTACTGACATCAGTTTAGCATATGTAGTAAGAACATTCCAGTTATTTAGCATATTTTCAAGCTGAATATCTTTGGCACTGTAATAGATAAAAAAAAAAGAGATTTACCAGCCCTCAAATCTGTCTGTTTTCTCGAACAATTGAATATTGAATATGTAATATTCTGTCGAGTGTTTATCTCTTATTAGAAGAGTAATATAACATATCTGTGTGATCACTTAACTTTTTCTTTTACTGTAAATAAAATGCCACATACCATGCAATTTTTGAATGTTTTTATTAGTTTGTGTTTTGTCATATATAAACTATTATCAACCTCCCCCTCTTTCTACTACTCTTAAAAGTACAAAAGGACCCCAACTCAAAGAATGGGACTCACAATTGGTTATGACTTTTCTATCACTGTCTGAAGAGTAAAAGTTTGGAAGATAATGAAAATGAAACCTAGCATTCTGATTGTTTTTAATTCACATGTGCTTAGGTTGTCAATGTCGAACAGAATTAAACAAAGGGGCGTAATAAATAATAAAAATAATATGCAACTTATATAGCGCAATATGCAAAGGCTTCAAAGCGCTTTACAAAACATAATACTTAAAACTAAGTCGTAAAACATAAATACAAAACCAATACACCTAACAAAGATCAAATTACACAATGTAAAGTAGAGGAAATGTTAAAAATACAGTGTAAAACTACATCAAATATGTGAAAAACTACTCAATTAACTTTATAACTATTTTACAATATACAAAATCAATAATTGCATAAAACACATAGCAAATATATATTGCACAAATATTGCAATTGAATTCAGTTTTGTAAAAATGGTTACACTAAAACAGCCATAAAATGAAAGATACATTTATATGTCATAGAAATGCAGCCGGAAAAGGTGGGTTTTGATTTGGGTAACATGAAGCAACCCCCTCGCAACCCCCCCCCACTTTAAGGCATGGAATGGTGAGGGAGGGTAGTCACATGCTATATGAACGACTTAAAGGGGTTGCCTTGGGTGGAGACTTGGCATTGTGTTTACTGCCAGCGTTTCAAATATTTTCTGCAGTCTTTGATTTTTTTTTTTTTTTGATCGTACACCATTGGAATCAGCTAGCAATTATATATCCTCTAAATGTGCTGGTTGTACAGTTAAACGTTGGTCAGGTAAACAGCCGTGCGTGGGATGTACGGAATCTGTTTAGTTCATATGTGGTCATTGTATACAACCGTGGCTTTGGAGGGGTACATATCACTTCAGTGTGCCAACGTATTGTATCTGATGTCATTCGTTAACAGCATAATAATCTATTTTTCTATTACGCCTTCGATCGATACAAGGCTTAGTGAAAGTAAAGGGGAAAAGTAAAAGTAATTTTCTGTACCAAAGAATTTTAAAGCAAAAAAGAAATAATATGGTTAATTTCAGCAATAGTCGACATGGTTTGAGTTTGACAAAATAATACTTCTCCGAGGAAAGAAGTACGTATATTAATTATTTGATTATACTATGGAACTAAGAAGATACCATACGGTGTAATCATTAGGCTTATCATAATTAACATCGGATTAGTCATGAGTAAATTATCAAAAGTATACCAGTAAATGGTACTAATTGATATTGACTGCATATATACATATCGATATAATTAGTAGATTATATTCAGGCGCGTACCCGGGGGGGGGCGTTGGGGGCGCGCGCCCCCCGGGTAAGGAAAAGAGGAGACAAAAAAAGAGAAGAAAAAGGGGGAAAAGGGGGAGAAAAAAAGAAAAGGAGGAGAGGAAGGAAGGGAAAAGAAAAAGAAGAAAGAGAGAAAAAGAAGAAAAGGAGGAAGTAGAAGATAAACGCCAAGACCTCGGGAAGAGAAAGAGGAACAGTCATAATTACAGCGCTGGATTTGGGGGCTGTAACGACTTGCCCGAAAAATATAACCAACATTTTTGTTAATATCAATATCATATAAGCAAGCATAGGTCATTACATCGCATGGCATCGTGTACCGTACGGTCCGTGAAAGTTGCGCAGTATACCGCAGGATGCTAATGTAAACAACGAAATGTCTTGTGTAGATGGAGAAAAAGCATACAGGTCCAAATATGTCAAAACTCTCTTTTACAGTAGTAATGGCGAATTAGTCTGCCAAGCTTAGAACTTTATTTTAATTACCAAGGAGATAATTTTTAAACTTTTCTTTTATTCTCAGCATATTGCCCGAATTTTCAGGGGAAATAGTTTGGTTGGGGGAGGGGCTGCAGCCCCGCCTCCTACGTCTATGTGTGTAGTGTTCGGTTTCGAAATATCTGATATCGGAAATATCTGGTATTTTTCATTTCCTTCAACGAAGTTTTATAATTGCCGTTATAAGAGGTTGTAATATTTGTACACCAATAAATCAACTGTGTCTGAATTTTCGAAAATTTCCTGACCAACATTCTTCATCATACTTCCCTCTACTCGTAGCAATTTGACCTGTCTGTTAGGGGTTGAAGGAGGTTTTTCTATATTGGTTGTCCATAGATTGAATGTTGTGCAACATTATGTATATGTTTTGAAGTGATTTTCTTCACGAGAAATGTGAATTTTCAAATTCTGAACAAATAATGGGCTTTAAACTTTGAAAAGTGGGGCTTTCGGATATTGTGGGCCGTGACGTAGAATCACCTACAAAAAAAAATGATCCACAGGACATGCAATGAGGTCGAACATGATGTGTGACTGGTTACAATCTTCAAAAAGGTTATGGATGAAAAAAAAAAACTATTGGGAAATCCTTCTTCTCAGGCAAAAGTGTACATCTGGTTGGTCATTTTCAAGCCCGAGAAGTGCCATTTCCGGTGATCTAGGGGGTATCAAAACCAGAAATTTTCTTGTACGCTCCGCGCCAACCGATGGTGGCGCTCCGCTTAGATAGTAATTCGCGCCCCCCGGGTAAGAAAATCCTGGATACGCCCCTGATATTTGAAAGGCGTACAAGTTGACAGGTTGAATAGCGGGAAGCCTCTCTTCGAGAAGCAACACTAATTCAGCGTAAATTGAGGTAAGTAAGCATTTAGTTTGAAAAGAACCTTATTTGAAAGCTCGTTAATGAATGGTTTGAGGGGTCGAGGTTAAGAAGACAATATTAGGTCAACCAAGGCCTGGGCATAGCTAGACCTTTGTTGTAGTAGGGGGAGGGGGCTACAATGCTTTTAAAGCTAGGGGAAGTGGTGGGCAGGCATGAGCTCAGTTTTACAAGGAAATAATGTTTGCCATATTTTGCTTTGGTGGAGGAGATAACAGACATTTGGGTACGGGCCCTCGATCTGTGGCTATGCAACTAGGTTAAATAATTATATTTTGTTTTGATCATACAGCATTGGAATCTGCTAGCAATTATACATCCTATAACTGTGCTGGCTGTTATGGGCGGCCGTTACCGCAAACACAAAATATAAAAATAAATTACACCAAAAATAAATTGTCTCCAATCAAAATTTAATTTACTCCATCAAAAATAAATTTACTAAATCACATCAAAAATTAATTAACTCCATCAATAATAGATTTTCATCATCAAAATAAATTACTCTGTCGACAGTAAGTTTACTCCCCGCACGTATTAAAGCAGCATTTTGCGTCCTTTTCTCTGGTTTTTCTCAACCTCACTGATTCCACGATGCCATAACGACATACATAACTAGCTTATCTATTCAAATCTTACTTCAAATGGTGGCCGAAAAGTCGAAATTGTACAACTTTCAACTTTGGGATCCAAATAAACCTCACCCATTATATGAATATTTAAAAGCTACGAAAGTCATTGGTCAATACGTAATACAACACCATGCTTGATTTGTGTAGATTGTCTATGGCAGTTGTACCAGGCAGCTGTTAAGAGTCCAGCTCGCAGGCTGGTTGTACCAAGTTACCAACTCGACGTTTTGAATCTATTTTAGCAACGGCTCATAACCAAACCTGCATCTCTGATTGGTTGAATTCAAATTAGTGGGTTGGGGGAACTGTATGCGATTAATATTAAATGTGTAATTTGTCGGAGGACACTTTTCTCATTATCTGCATATGTCCTTGATTACTTGCCAATCAATGTTTTTGGCAGGGAAAAAAACTTGGCTTATATCTTAGTTTGCTGTTTTGTGATTGATATACGTAAAAAACTCGATGGACTTGTCAAAAAGTGGATAACGGTGACAAAACGCAAAATGCTGCTTTAAATGCACCCCGTATATAAACTCATCCTGCATCCCGTCCTAACAAAAAAATTACACCGGAAATAGATACCGTCAAAAATAAATTTCATTAATTCCTACGTCAAAAATAAATTCACGACTGACCTCCAGTTGAATGACCACAGACTTGGCTATTTGCCAGCGATGTCCAGCACGTCATTTTTGTTTTCTAAGGCGAGTGGCGGCAACAGGTAATGTAGACTCTGCGCGCGATACTATCGAGTCTCCCTACATAAAAATAGGCAATGCTATGGCTGTTATATTTCCGGTTATACATACGCTTCACATGAGGCCGGCACGACCACAGCAGGAATGCATCACACACAGGCGCGTAGCCAAGGGGGGGGGGACGAGGGGGGCAACCGCCCCCCCTTGAGCATATATATATTTTTTATGATATCGCCAGTAATTTCAAAATAAAAAATGCTTAGATGCAACTTACAAGGCCTGGGAAGTGTCATTTCCAGCGATCTGGGAGCATTTTCGTCCAACATTTTCTTGTGCGCTTCGCGCCAACTCATAGTGGCGATACGCTTACATAGTTTCTCTACGGACTTCGCCCCTCCCTTGGCAAATTCCTTACTACGCCCCTGATCACACACATACATGTATTTCACAGGAACGAATCGCTCATAGTAAGGATCGTCCCAGCCCATTTGGCAAAGAAAAGTTGGCTGATACAGGTAATGAAAATGTGGGTGTATACAAAATAGCTGCATCTCGTCTTTCATCTTCAACTTCTATCCAATGAAATTTGTCGGTTAGTATAGGCGAATGCTTAACCACAGATGAGCTTCCGTTCTGAGAAACGAAGCTGTCACTGCGCTGTGAAATGTACATTTTCTGCGCGGTACACACCCGATTTCCGACGTCCGACAATGTGCGTACCACATTCGTATTTTAATAATGAAGTAAGAATTTGCATGTTGGGTCTTAGGGCTGCGAATCGGCAACATGGATGGATCAAATTCACAACAGACTGTGCAAGATTATTGCCAGCTGTTAATGTCCCACTTACAGCCTGCTATTGACATCGTGCACAGGGTTCTTGTTAGCAACCAGGATTTGCCCCGACCAGTAGCCGTGCATAGTTTCGTCGTTGGGCCTAGCGCCGGTCAAACACAGACAGACAGTGACATGCCAAGTACTATAGTACTGGGCCTGCTTGCCCTAGTACCAGTGGTAGGTCTAACACATTTTGCAGACCAGCCAGCCACTCAATTTTCAAGACCAGCCCTGGCCATATCTGCAAATCAGACACCACGCATTGGGCCTTTCAGCGCGGAGGAGCAAGAGTGAGTATTGCCTATTCCTAAACAAAATTGGCCTTTGTATTTTTATTATCTTTGCGGTCATAGGTTAGACGTAGAAAGCAAATGTTTGAAAACTTCAAATTTGTAGATTTTAAAGGCCTAACGTTCAAGTTAGGCAATAAGCCAATCAATAGACACATGAAATAAAAAAATGACAAACAATAAATAAAAACAACCACAAAATGGAGTAAAAAAGCTTCAATACTAAGCTGGCGCATGCAGAGACAGGAAACATGGACATATCAACTTTTTAGACACATGCCTACAGTTATTTATTTCATTTCAAACATTTCAGTAAGCTTAAAGGTATGTTGTATTGGCCCCACATTCGCCCGATTTTCAAATATGGTCAAATTCAGTCTAAAAATTCAGAAAGTGTGTTATTAGCACTCTGGCGGAAATAATAGGGATATAATAACATGCTTTGTTTGTTGGAGGAGTATAATTGGATGCATGGAAGCTTTCTTGACAGAGTTACTCAATCTTCCTCTTTGTGAGATTCTTCATTTAAATATACACAAGTATTACTTGTACAAGTAGTACTTACACAAGTATACACTGCTGTATCTTGTTCACCTATAGCTGAATATTTCATAGTTTTGGAACTCTCTTAAATAGAAATATTTTTCAGGAAATCTTACTTTACTTTTGTTGTGTCCTTTATACGTCCCCTACACTCCAAAGACTACGGAAGCTTAAATGTGCCAAAATTGTTCAATTGCTCAGATGGAATGAAGTGAACAATTGAACATTTTGCAGAAAAATGTTGAATTGACGAGATATGTTAAGTTGCAAATTAAACATTTTGCAGAAAATTGTTCAATTGCTCAGTTAAAGTAACTGAGCAATTTAACATTTCTCTGAGTTTTGATAAGATATTATCTTGTTATCTAATAAACAGTTTACTGAAAAATGTCAACTTATGGGGCAAAGTTTTTCTAATGTTGATGGCACTTTTCAGCTTCCGTAAAAGACTGATTGTTTGTGCAAAATTTTATCTATATAACCTAGAAATATGATAGTGACATCATAGATCCCATGGAGTTCTTGAATGACACACCCAAAATATGGTCCAAATTTCTTTAATTGCAGGAAAGCACAATTTTATTCTATTAAATTGATCAAATAGGGGTTTACTTGTACTTAATTCACAGGTCATGCATTCGGGAGAGTGAGTGGTGGTGGTTGCAAGAGGCAACGTAAGCATATATTTTATGATTACTGGATGGCAGAAAGCACAGTGAATCATTATCATTGTAGTGTTGGGATGTGTGTATGTGATAAACCTTGCATCACTGGTGAGCATGATATCTTTAGGCACCAGCCTAAACCTGTAAAAACTCCAGTTTTTGTTCACTTTTAATAAGGTGGTCTTCCCGGCAAACCTGTCCGACAGATTGGTGATGAGAATGAGTTACTCAAATCTCTCTCACTTGCAGTAATACCCATAGAAAATAGACGATTTGCTTCAATTATGCTTTGAAGGACACCGTCAGGGAGTATTGCCTCGTATTCGCAGTATCTCGGCCATAAACTATCTAAACGGTATTATACTAGTATAAAATCTGATCCACGGTCAGTTATGTAGTTTTCAAACTGTTGCAGAACAAACATTAAACGTTCGTTTATACTAGCGAATACATTTTGCTAGCTATATAAGTTGAAGATCAAAGACGAGATGTTGCCATTTTCTATGCACTAACAGGACGTTTGACAACGCTAATATCGCTGGTGGTCTATTCAATTGGAGGTCAGTGGTGAACTTATTTTGGACAGGAGAAATTTATTTTGGACGGGAGATATTTATTTTGGACGGGATTTATTTCCTGGGGTAAGTTTTTTGTAAGGACGGGATGCGGGATGAATTTATATCGGACGGGGTAGATTTTATACGTGAGGGGTAAACTGGGTGTCGACATAGTCAACTTATTTTTGATGATGAAAATTTGTTCTTGATGGAGTAAACTAATTTTTGATGTGATGTAGTAAATTTATTTTGATGTGATTTAGTAAATTTATTTTGATGGAGTAAATCAATTTTTTGATGGATAAAATTGTCCTTGAAGAATTTTTTTGGGGATGGAATAAATATTTTTTAATACAGTACATTTATTTTTAATGGAGAAAATTTATTTTTGCTGTAATTTATTTTTATAATATGTTTTTGCGTTCATGGCCGCCCATAGTATGATATACAGTTATAAGTAAGTCAGAAAAACAAGAACCGTGCGTGGGATGTACGTTGCAAATCTCATGCGGAATCTTTTTAGTTCATTTGCGGTCATTGCATACAACCGTGGCTTTGAAGGGGTAATTATCACTTTAGTGTGCCAACATATTCTTTACCTGATGTCATGCGTTAATATAAGCATAATAATCTATTTTTTCTATTACGCCTCCGGTCGATACAATGCTTAGTGAAAGTAGGGGGGAGGGGGGGGGGGGGGTAAAGAAAGGAATTTCTGTACCAAAGAATAAGGCAAAAAATATACAATTGTAGATACTGAAATATATTGAAATATATAGTTTTAGAGACAGAAAATAAAAAACGAAACGTTAATATTATAACCAATTATAATAAGAACCGTATATAGATTATAACAACTTTGACATGAACAATTTAACTGTGACATTAAGGCCAATAAATGTATTTTCAATGTCATTCTTGCCTTTTTTCTCTTTTCGTAGCAAGACAGGTGGGTGCGGGGTGGGGATGGAGGTGGTTGGATCCGAAGTAATACTAAGAACTTATAATTTTAAAGTAAAAAAATAAGAAAAATTGACAATAAAATAATAATTCTCCGAGGAAAGAAGTACGGTATACATATATTTAATATTTGTTTATACCATGGAACCAAGAAGATACCGTATGATTCAATCATTAGTCTTATCATTATTAACACCGGATTGGTCAAGAGTGGATTACCAAAAGTATACCAGTAACTGGTACTAATTTAAATTAACTGCATATATACATATCGATATACTATTTGAAAGGCGAACCAGTTGACAGGTTTAATAGCCGGAAGCCACTCCTCGAGAAGCAGCACTAATTCAGCGCAAATTGATGTAAGTAAGCATTGAGTTTGAAAATAACCTAATTTGAAAGTTCGGTTAATGGATGGTATGTGGGTTAAGAACACATAAATGATATGATGTCAACTAAGGCCGGGACAAAGCTAGACCTCTGTTGTAGTAGGGGGAGGGGGTCCTATGCTAGGGGAGGTGGTAGGCAGAAATTAGCTAAGTTTTAAAAGATTTTTTTTTGGCCATTTTTGCTTTGGTGTGGGAAGGGGATAACAGACATTTGGAGTACGGGCCCTCGATCCGTGTGGTACTCCCGGGCCGTTGTTCGACGTAGATTTTTATTGATTGTTGCACTGGCAGGACTTTATGCCGAATTGGCACAAAATTGTGTATTAGTAAGGTCATGCCTGCCTACAGGACACAGAGACTATTTAAGATGTAGCCTCTACATGGTTAGTGTGCAGGCCGGGTGCACGTATATCAGGTTTACTAGTGACCGTGAGAGGGAGTTGCAGAAAACTATATAGCTACATATCGATAGTACTGAAACTTGATACCGAAATAGCGGCGCATAAGATAAGATTGTGAAAAGGTTAAGAAATCCAGCGAGCCACGAAACGTGCCAATTAAATTTATCCACTCACAAAAACAGCTTATTATGAGCAAAATTATATTTGCCAAACAGAAAAACAAAACTCGAGAAGCTAGGGCCGTCCCTCGATCTACCCCTTCCTTGTATTTGTCAGTGCGGTTCAGTAAACCTTAACAAGTAGGCTCGTTCGCGGTGTTTAATCTTCGTGTACTTATATTTGGTTTCCTACGAGGTAATTGTAGAAACAACAGCCGTGGCATATACGAAGATTGATCTACGTTTTTTTCCACTCCGTTCAACTACTTCAAAATAATACACCAAAATAGACAAAATATTTAACAGATACGGTACAGTTGTGACTTATTTCAAATTTCTAAACTCATACCTTCAATGATTATTAAATAACATTTAATAGCAGCAACATAAACTTAAACTTCATCAGTCACAGGTCAGTTTATATATTCAGCATGATATTATATAGAACAATACATATATCCCATTTCAAACATCATTTTAGGCTTTCGAACTTGCAAACATTTAAAAAAATATGTGTACAATACAGAACTCTTGAATCCAAGAAATAAAGTTAAGCAATGAATTCTGATAAAAAAAACTTCGTATCACCTAAATGCAGTTTCAACCATGGAAATGGTCTGTATAAGCTTCCGTCATAAGCTACACGTTGACAATTTACACGTAAACACGTGAACACGCAGCCCCTTAACAAAGATATGTTATAATGTCGAGAGTACTAGACACCTGACATTATGTAATAAAGCGCAGCTTTATGTTTAAAATGGCGGCCATGAAGATTTTCGTTTTCCTTTAATGTATAAACAATTGCGATCATATTTCTAATATTATCAGTGATAAGATGAACATCAAATATCTTTGTATGAAAGGACAGAATGTTACCGATAAAAGAGATTGGATGATGGCTTTGAAATATAAGATAGATCAAGGCTACATCTGTCGCATTCTTGCATGCGTTAAATATAACAGTGATCCATCTAGCTTCTCTGATGTTAACAAATCATTGGGAGTACTTGTACAACACCACTGTTAGTGTAGATCAGTGTACAACACAGGTACCCATTGCCAACTTGAAGTTATTTTGTTGTCTTGACGTAACCATAAGTGTAAGCACTACAGTACAATTGAGAGCTACATTTGATTGTTTTCCACAGAAGCAATGTAGCCGAAGTTCTTCTTAGCAGTACCTTTCAAAATTTGTACTTAATTATATTACGGCATTTGTAGTTAAATTCTGCTCGAGGATTTGTAAGTATTAACAGTTCTATTTAATTTAAAGCAAATACATTCTAGACTAGGTCTTCGCAGAACTGATACGTGCACAAACAAATCATATAAACTATCCAGTCCTAATGATATAATTGTATGTATGTATTTATTATGTATTTTAGATCCTCCTGCAAGCAGGAACTCGCAAAGAAGCCATCATTGACTTATCAAAGCCGCAAGCTGACCGAACTCAGTCTCTTAGATTCATATTTAACGTCCATGATTATGAATTGTCAATTGTCAACAACTCTGTAACTGGACGGCATACATGATAATCTTGGAGTAACTTGAACCCGGGACATTATGAATGTGGAATGTATGCAGCTACTGTAGGCCAGAGCCAAATTTTATTATTTGTCACAGAAGACCACAAACATTATGAACATGAATTTTAATTACTACACAATGGAATAATGATACCTGTCATGAAATCTTCAAATAAATTTGTCTGGTCATAAACACTGGAGTTAAAAATTCTGGAGGCTGCCTTGATTTATTCTTTAGAATTTCTCGATGGAGCCCAAATTGTTAAATGCAAATTTGTGAATCAAGGCAAGTATCGGACCCCAACTCACCTGGCTTTACTGGCATTCTCTTAAAATCTTAGGGAATTTAACGCTCTCCCATTTTCATGTAGCAATCTACCTGCAAAATTTGATTTCTAAAATGTTGTCTTTATTGTGATCAGAAACGGGCAGTGCACAATGTATGTTTTAAGCCTGTGGTAGCTCTAAACTTGGAGAAAATTCAAATTTTGGGGAAGAATTTTGTATAAATGCCTATGCCATTGTGTTCTGCTGTGTCCAGGTAAGCATGACAATTAATTGTAAATAGCCCAAAAATGTTTCTATGGTACAAGTTTTTTAAAGTTTTCTCTTCATCATGTTTTAGTTGTGATTTGCCCAAGTGCCCATGTTTTATGCTAAATCTCCCTATTTTGTGGGAAGGAAAATTTTAATCCCCTTATTATTGTGAAAGACATTTCTGGCAGGTCTGAAAAGTTATATTTCGCTGGACATCAATGATTTGCAATGACTTTTATTTTCATATTTGATTTTGTCAGTTTAAAGGCAAAAAGGGTACAAAGTCAAAACCGTATGTAATTTTGCAATTTATATGTTTGACTTAATCAATTGTGAACTATTGTACAGTAATAATCTGCTCTTTTATCGATGTATTTATGTATTTATCGATACTTGTTCCAATTCCCTGAACTGAATAGATCTGCATTGTCATTGAGAAACCATTTACAGTCCGATGAATTCTGCTCAGTTTTGAAGCTCACTTTGAAACAAAGTTATTACACAGAAACAAGAAATGATTTAATAGTACCTGGCTTACTAGTATCTACAACTCCATTTTTTTTAAGTTAAAGAGTACAGTATGGCCAAAGGAGATTGGGGTATTAAATCAACAATTGTCCCCTTTCATTGGACTTATTGTGGCATAAACTGTAATGGGAAGGGGGTGGGTATTCATTCTTACAAGCCCATCCCATCCCCCCCCAAGAAAAAATAATTATAAGTACACCCAAAGGTAATCGCCCATATTGTGATAATATTATATCATATTGTAAATTTTTACATGGTATAGTAATTATGTATATATGTTAAATAAATAGTGGGGTTTTGCAAATGCCTACCAGCAGAAGACCAATATACCATGGATTAAGTTACCACCGTGATCTAAAGTACTTAGTTAACTGCAAATCTGTGTTATCTGATACCTAGCTTTAATAATATGATCTTCGTTATCTTGCTATATACAGGCGCGTATCCAGGGGGGGGGGCGTTGGGGGCGCGTGCCCCCGGGTAAGAAAAAGAGGAGAGAAAAAAAAGAGGAGAAAAAAGAGGGAAAGAAGGGGAGGAAAAAAGGGAAAAGAAAAAGACGAAAAAAGGGAGAAAAGGAGGGAGTAAAAGAAAAACGTCAAGACACCGGGAAGAGAAATAGGAAGAGTGTCATCATTACAGCTCTGATCCCTATGATATGCACATGGTCGGGTAGCATGTGACGGATCGAAGATTTCGGAAGGGGCGTGCGCCTCACCCTAACCCTTACACCGACAACTCTATTTTTGACGTTTCCATTTTTCCTCTCTCACTAATGTATCTATATATATACTATAAATGGTCAATCATAACGTGTGTGTGTATGGACGCCTTAAACAATTGTGCTATGAAACCAACTGTGGCTGGTCTCGAACGAGTCGTCGGGAACATGACGCATTTCGGGAAGGGGCGACCGCCCCCCCCCCCCTCCGAGCATATTTTTATGATATCGCTAGTGATTTCAAAATAGAAAATGCTTAGATGCAACTAACAAGGCATGGGAAGTGTCATATCCAGCGATCTGGGAGGCATTTTCGGCCAAAATTTTCTTGTACGCTTCGCGCCAACTAGTGGTGGCGCTACGCTCAGATAGTTTGCCTACAGGCTTCGCCCCTCCCTTGGCAAATTATTCGCTACACGCCTGTTCGTATTTGTAAAGCAAACAGCAGATATCACATCATTTCAGTGAGCATCAAAATGGAGGTTCCAGGATGAACAGCTTCAAAACTGTCGATGTGTGTAGTCATAGGAACCCAATTTGAGTTGGGGGGGATGTAACGACTTGGCCGAAAAATATAACCTAACCTAGTACGTGGAAATTGCGCAATATACCGCGGGATGCTAATGTAAACAACAAAATGTCTTATGTAGATGGAGAAAAATCATGGAGGTCCAATTATGTCAAATTATCTTTTACATTAGTAATGGCGAATTAGTCGGCCAAGCTTAGAACTTAATTTTAATTATCAAGGAGATATTTTTTAAACTATTCCCCCCCCCCCCCCGCCTCCTACGCCTATGTGTGTAGTGTTCGCTTTCGGAAATATCTGGTATTTTTTTCATTTTCTTCAACCAGTTTTATCATAGCCGTTATAAAAGGATTTAATATTTGTACACCAATAAATTAACTGTGTCTGAATTTTCGAAAATTTCCTTACCAACATTATTCATCATATTTCCATCTACTTGTGTGATTTTGACCGGTCTGTAAGGGGTGAAGGAGGTTTTTGTATATTGGTTGTCCATAGATGACATTTGTTGCAACATTGTGGGTATGTTTTGAAGTGAGTTTATTCACGAGAAATGTGAATTTTCAAATTCTGAACAAATAATGGGCTGAAAACCTTGAAAAGTGGGGCTGTCGGGTATTGTGGGCCGCAACGTAGAATCACCTACAAAAGCAATGATCCAAAGGAAATATGATGAGGTCGAACATGATGTGTGACTGGTGACAATCCTCAAAAAGGTTATGGATGGGGGAAAAAAAACTATTTGGAAATACTTGGTTCTCAGGCAAAAGTGTACATCTGGTTGGTCATTTTCAAGCCTGAGAAGTGCCATTTCCGGTGATCTGGCGGGTATTAAAACCAGAAATTTTCTTGTACGCTGCGCGCCAACCGATGGTGGCGCTCCGCTTAGATAGTAATTCGCGCCCCCCGGGTTACAAAATCCTGGATACGCCCCTGATATATATATAGTGTATTGTACTTTATAGTTTAAGATAACAGAATGAAGCTCGTTAAAAACAACTTGGTTGCACTTTTGAAGAACATTGTACTGTATGTAGAGCAGATCTGTGTTAGGGGATGTATCTTCTGTGAAAAACAATCTTTGCTGAAATTCAAGCTGTTTCTTTCTGTTGAATTTTGATCAATGTCAAGAACTATAACCCCATAAAGATGAAGCTCATTGTGAGCAAGACAATTTTCAAGGAATTTTAGATGCGTAAATTTTTAAAAAAAATAAATAAATTTCCAGATAAAGGAATGTGGTAAATGCTTACATAAATATGCATCTAGAAGATAATATATTTAGAATTGATGTTATTATCAACAATTCTCTTTTGGAAACAGACCTATGTGAATAACTCTTTCGATGCTGTTCTATTTACTACAGTATACTGTAATAGAATTCTCTAACAAAGTATTAACAATGTCATTTGTTCCACTTGAAGTCTGAAACAAAGGGTTGAAATTGATTTCATTTGCTCTTTGCACAATTGCTATGAAGACAACACTGGGAAAAAAGTGTCCTGGGCAATGAAACGTTGGATGTCAAATCAAGTTTATCATTTACATGCTGATAAACCTTCACTTAAAGGGTATCATAGAACTTGTATGATGGAATGCGATCTTATTTAATCACTGCAAAATTTCCCGCTTCGCAATTTGACAGTCACTTTGTTATTGTATATTAGTCAATGGTTTCATCGTTTGATTTTGTACATGCACGTTATAGGAATACTGTATCACTACATGCTTCTGTTGCGCACAAGCCAATGTGATGTCAGGTTTCATAATAACTAAGTATTGTGTGTTCCTGTAAAGGTATTTCAAAGTGCTTGTTTTTCACAGAGGACTGCAGAGGATGCAAGTCTTTCGGTGTGGACGCAAACAATTTTTAGGATGTTGCGTTCTATGGATGCAAGTGTTAAAATCTTAGAAAAAATACTGCCCTACTTTAAGTTATAGTAGTCCAGGGCTCATTCTACTGTATGTACATCCACTATATATACTGTAAATACTATATATAGCATTCATGTACATACATATGTGTACATGCACATATACACACACACACGTACACGCATTCATGTACATGAATGAATGCTATATAGTGTAGTACAGTAGTTCTGTACTATTGTTATCACACAGTCTGGAATATACTTTGAAGTATTCCTATTTTGTGCAGCAATTTGAAGTTTCTTAAATATCTCTTAATATAATACCATGGTCTCTGTATATCTTCCCTGCTATACGTCTTTGAATCAAACAGAATAAGAGATGGTAAAGGTTGCTGGGATCACATGCCATAATGCCCCGACCATCAGAGTCTGCCATTTGTTTAAAAATCGTAACTAAGGTCTGCGGAGTCTAAATATGTGAGAATGACACAACAGCCTGCCTTATTGTAATTGTGTAAAAATCTCCAACCAGTGGGTACGGTAACAGGTCCTGTGCTCTTCAAACTATCAAGCTGTTCTATCATACACCTTCAGTGTATTAATACTTTCTGTGCACTGTAAATCAGCAAGCCATAGAACGCTGTGCATCTCATCTATATATATATATGTCCATGGTATATTAACAAAATATACCAAATTTCTATTTGCAGGGTGAAATGAGCTAACTTTTGTGTTTTCTTGTCATCAGATTTACAGATTGTGCTTGAATATTATTTTGCAGTTTTAGTAGCAATAATTTATTACTTTGTTTTTGTTCATTTTCAGAATTTCAACTACTTTGAATCAAGATGGAGGATTCATTTAAAGTCGAACCTACAGGGCATCCAGGCTACCAAAGTACCATCAAAATAAAGGTGCTGTCGTTGTTTTTACTCCTCTTAATCTCTCTGATAGGTGGCGCCATACCCCTGTACCTGGTCCGAGATGTGGAACTCAACACACCGCGCACCATCAGAAGGAACAGACGCATTAGGCGTGTGGTCAGCATAATGAACTCCTTCTCGGGCGGGGTGTTCCTGGGCATAGCGTTAGTTCATCTTTTGCCGTCGGTACGTGTCCTGCTCACAGATGCACTGAAGGCTAAGGACCCTGAACATGGTGTTTCAGAGTACCCTTGGGCTGAACTTATTGCCTCTGCTGGGTTTTTTCTAATTGTCATGGTGGAACAAGTTTTGCTAGCATTTGAAGAGAAACTAGGCTCGTCTTCGGGGAACTCGAGTCTGGCTGTCGTCCATCATGCTCACGGCCACATGGATACCCACACACCAGTCCGAACAGTGGCAAGCAGCTCTCCATCCCTGAAGGAGGAAGAAGCTGAAATGATGGATGTGGACTCAGAAAAGCCAGCAATATCGGGTGGCAAGTCCAGAGGACAGAAAGCTCTCACAATTTTAAATGCTTGTATCCTTCTTGTAGCCCTTTCCATTCATTCAGTCTTGGAAGGCCTAGCCCTGGGGCTACAGCTCACCAGGACCGCCACTCTCGATCTCCTCATCGCTCTCTCATTGCACAAAGGGATCGAAGCCTTCACAATCTCGTTGAGCATAGTCCAGACACCGGCTAGCCGTAAACTTAAATACCTGACATTCATCGTCTTCAGTTTCACGTCGCCCATCGGCATCGCGGTCGGCATACCCATCACGTCGCAGGAGAATGCGGAGAGCGTCACCATGTTACTGGTGAACGGTGTCCTACAGGGACTGGCAACGGGAACGTTCATCTTTGTCACATTCATCGAAATACTGCCCCAAGAATTGAAGGCCAGAGGTGATCGAATGATCAAATTTGCAGTCATGCTTATAGGTTTTGGTATCATTGCTGGTGTCACAAGTTTAGAATTTAGTTAAAACACTGACGATGTAGTTTTGTTTGTGACCAGTGTTTGTAGTCTTCTTGTAGCCCTGTCCATTCCCTGTCCATGCATGGTCAGAGTGAAAGACCTGTTCGAGCGGTGCAAGGCATGGCTCCTGCAGGTTCATTCCACTTTGGGAGGCCTCACCTTCTTATAATAACTGCCACTCTCTATCTCCTTATCGCTCTCTTTGCACAAAGGGATTGAAGCCTTCACAACCTCGTTAAGTATAGTTCAGACACCAGCTAGCCGTAAAAACTTAAATACCTCACATTTATTTATTTAGGCCTTGGTATCATTACAGGTGTCACAAGTTAACAATTTAGTTGAAAAACTGACAGTGGAGGTTTTGTTTGAAATCAGTGTATGTAGCCTTCTTTTAGCCCTTTCCACATCTTGGAAGGCCCCGTCCTGGGACTACAGCTTATATGGACTGACACATGAATGTGTATATACAAGCTTACATTGGTAAAGTACAATGTTTCTCATACTCACTAAAAGCACCTGTTTGAGTTTAAAAATTAGTTTTGAAAAAATTCTTTATGTTATTCCATACTAAGAGTCCCATAACAACACAGTTTTTCTAGCTTGGTTTTTTTTGCCATGTGGTTTAGACTATTATAATGAAAGGGTTGAGATTTGAATTACCACAGCTTTATTAGGAACGCAGGATTCTGCATTCGGGAGGCAAGGTTTTAGCCAGGGATGCAAAATCTTCAAACTGCTTGCACCCACTGCACGCAAGTTTTTGGTTGAGGAAAAAAAAAACCAAGTACACACACTAATAACTAGGCCTATACAAAGCATAACAAAACACAATTATTAATTGAATTAATTTTTTTTTTTCCTTAGAAGAAACCGAACTTCAAATTTAGCCAAGTAGGTGGTGTATTTTAATCTTCATTGCCTAAAAAGTTATGACATGCAGTAATGGAAAAGGGCATTTATGTCGGGTCATTAGAACTACTAGTTATGGTAATACTTTGATGGTGTGTTCCAGTGGAGGTATATTAAAGTGCATGTTTTCGTGGAGCACTGTTAGAACGCATGTTTTTCTGAGCAGACACAAAACATTTTTCAGATGTTGCGTCCGGTGGATGCAAGTTTTAAAAAGCATCCTAGTAACAAAACTATTGCCCTTTTTGCTTTTCATTTTTCTCGCTCTCTAAGCTGAATCTAGAAGGGTGCTCCTGAGTGATCTTCGGTAAGGTTTGCTATAACTGTTGAAGAAACGCAAAATGCTGTTTGGCTTTTTGGTTGTTGTCATTTTGGTGAGGATAATATTATGACTTGATATATGGTCGGTGTGCCGGAAAGTATGTAAGAGGCTCCAGGAAAAAGCATAAATACTATCGTTTAAGTTTAGTGAAATTTGTAAGATGAAGTCCAAACAACATTAGAAGAGTAAGCTTGTTGACACAACGATGATATTAATAATTATTCATAATTCTATAGCTGACAGAATTGGTGCAATTGTCAATTTTATGTGCTTTCAGTTCAGGAAACCAAGTAGTGTACACCTTTACTCTGTTTATTGAATTTTTCTTCGAATTTTCTTTGATCTTTAATGAATCTTAATTAAAAAAAAAGAAAAAAAAGGTTGGTGGTGGAGATTGTGGATGACAATTAACATTAATATTTATTAAATGAATACAATGATTTACTCTGTTTTACTTTATAATGCATGTTTACAACATTAGCACCAGGCTGACCACAGCCAGGATATTAAGGTTCTTATTGGTTCGTTAAATGATGGTATAACTTTCAGGAGGATTTGTTTTAGAGAGGGTCAGTGGGTGGTTTAAACTGAAAGTAGCATAAAGTTGATATCACCAGTTTCTTAATATTTAGAGAAATAATACCATATACTGATCTCATTTTGCCAACTTTGCCAAGTAAATATTATTTGTTATCTTTTTTTTTGATGTTTGTTTACAAGTTTGGTTGATTTTGTTTACATGCTACCGTATGTTGTCAGTCTGCCATTTTGTCGCAGTCAGTGTTTTTAAATAAAAATGCCGCCGTGCCCTTAAAAGAAATGATCGTACCACAACGACTCGCTGTGATATAAAATTTATTTTTGTGAGATTGTCTTGGATTGGAGACAGTGATGTGAAACCAGGAAGCTTGTAGGTGACTAGGGTAAAGTGTAGGGTGAAGGAAGAAAAAAGGAAGTAAAAGTTACAGACTTGCTCTTGACTTGTCTGATTCAGGCCAATGGGCTTGCTCCTTTAGGTAGATGTAATGGATCAAATGTTAACATCATTCAAAGTAGATATAATGCATCAAATGTTAACATCATTCAAAGTAGATATAATGGATCAAATGTTAACATCATTCAAAGAAGATATAATGGATCAAATGTTAACATCATTTAAAAGTGTCAAAGTTCATGGATCATTGCAATGGGCAGACACATGAGGACTCGAATTGTCTTTTGAAGAAACATAATGGGGATTGAGAGTTGAATGAAAGTTTAAAGTTGCTTGCGTTTAACCATAACTTGAAGAATCGCTGCAGAGCTGATATGCGGAGACTTGTATTCACAATGCACATCATAAGCTATACTTGGATCAAATAATATATATATAAATAATATATAGATCTGAACTTAACGGGAACTGCTCAGGATCAGTATCAGTCAACGTTGAGTGACCAACATCATACAAAACACAGGGCTCAAATATAAATTGGAAGTGATTTAATGCTTTCCATTCAAATTCTTGACAATATTTTTGACAAAATTTACATTTCGTTATAAATTTAAACCATGCAGTTTTGTTTTCGTTACATCAATTGTGCAATAATTCTGCGCGAACTCTCTCTTCTGCTGTACGTAGGTCACCTGATTTAAATATGGACATTCCATTTTCTTCAGTTATGTTTGGCATTATATATACACCAATGAATGGGATACATTTGATTTAAATGCAAAAACACACTCAGGGTACAGAACATGTGTGAAGTGAATCAATTTGTGTTGAAAACATTCAATCGATTATTACCTGTACAGTATAAACCAAAACTATTCTTGGTTTGGTTGGTAATGTTAGATAATGGTTAGAATTTGCAGTTTTACTAAGTGATTATTGTTGAATCGATCATTAAGGCAGACTTTATGTGCATGTTAAGGTATTTGGGGTGTAGTAGGTGGGGAGGGGGGGGGGTGTTGGAGGGGTTTTAAGGGATAAATTATGAGGGGAGGAGTTCATTTATCCCTGGAGAGTATGAGCTGCTTTATAATACAATGATTAAGAATAATTTCACTGAGTTACAAAACTTTTTGCACTTTCAGAGATTTACTAGTAAATCAATAATCATGTTCATTTTAATATGTTGTTATTCATAGATGAATTATAGAATATCCCTACCATGTTCATAACCCTGGCAAGAATTCTAAGTCTATAAGTTAAGTGAGTCAACTGCATCATAACCTTTTGTAGTAATATCTAAACAATAATTTCATCAGTTTATATATTCTGTGCCAGATTAACACCCTGTTGGGCCCTTAGGTAAAATATGCTAGCCCCTCTCCCCTTTATTAACTGTTTTGCAGGTAGGACCCCTTCCTCCTCCCCCCCCCCCCTCAAATGGTATCCCTTGTCTAGAATTATTCACAGAGATTCCTAGACCTTGTACAGTACTGCCCCTTGGCCTTGGACATCTTCTAGGCATTGCCTCAACTGTGTACATATTGCATTAATCTGGCACTGAATGTATTGCAAAGACTTCTATAAGGTTGGTGTAGATTGCTGATTGGCTATTTTGACTATAATCGATAATAGATTATAATAGACTATAATAGATTGCTGATTGGCTACGTAATGTCGATTGGATACGTTGACCATAACCTAGGTTTGCAATTGGCTATGTTGACCTTAGCTCTTTCTACTGTGCATAGTATAAAGAATTATTTATCATTTCATTAAAATCAGCAATCAGCTGTTTATCTGGATGTAATGCTACTAATGCTGGTCGATTCTGACCCTCCAAATTTATTCACAGACTTTCTAGAGTGTTAAATAAGACAATTTCTCTGTGATATCAAATTGCTTTCAAGGATGGTTTAAAATGTTAAATTTATAGCATAAATTATCTGACTGACATTTGGCATTCCAGCATATTTGGGGACTAGGCTGATGGCCTCTCTAGCTTCTTGTCACAATAGTAGAGGTTTCATGTTGCAGATATTGTACTGTTGTCTTTCCTCTACCTCATCGATTAGATAATCATAAAAATGTGTAAAAGTAATAAAAGAAAAAAAGATATTTATTACTGCTTCTCACCATCCCAAGATGAGAGCAGTAATAAATTAGACAATCACTTGCACCAGAACAGTGATTTGTGATGTTTATCGTTGAAACAAGAATCTGTATTGATTTAGGTATTAACCATTCTGCTCTCCTTCATAGGACATTCGGTTGCAATACAAATGATTTAAATTATATAATTTGATATGCAGGGAGTTATTTTGTGATTGTGTGAATTCAAATTAAAGTCCATATAAAGTAATTGGAATATGCTTGGAGATAATGCTTCCAAGTTGATTGACACCAAAATGAACAGTTTTAGCTCATTTTGTTATTAGTCTTTGCTATTTTGTTCAATATTAATTTATGCTATTTTTGAAGATTATTTCAGAATGAAAAAGATGTAGATTATTCCTGTTGTTTTGTATCATCTTGTTGATAACAGGGTCACTTTGTTCAACTTTAATCCATCACTGAGGCTGAGTCTAAAGAGCAAAATTGTCTTGAAGATTGTTCATGACAAAACTGTGAAAAAAGAAGAATGCATTGTGAAAGAGACAAGTGTTTTATAGTCATATGTAGTGAATGATGATGTGTAACCATGCAGTCACTTAAACTTAAAATCCTATTTTGATTAGCTTCTTCAGGAGGCTTCTTTTTTATTCAGAGTTAACTGACTATTTAGTTATATGTAATTAATATTTAAGTAAACAGTAGTTTCTTGTCTGTTTTAATTAATTTTGTTATTATGAAGGAAGTTTTCTTTTTCTACAGTAGGATTTTCTTGATTAAAGAATTACGAAGTTAAGCGTCAGATATTGAACATAATTACAATTAGTACATACAGTGTACTGCACGTGACATGGTGCTCAAGGATACCAGTGTTTTTATTTGTACTCGATATTTCTATGAGTTTGTTGACATAGTGTTTTATCTATCGGTGTTAGAAATTGTAACTCCTCAGGTTCAACTTAATTAACTATTTAGGTAGATGTACTTAGTGGGCCATATTATGTGGTTATGATGATAATGAATATTATGGTGTTTAAATAGGCATTGAAGACTCGCCCCAAACCGTGTGCGGCCATCTGAAAAAGTTAACTCTCTGTTGCTTGCAAGTGACGTTTTGTTTGTGCCACTACAAAATGCAGACAGTAATGAAACGTGATACCTTGTTATCTTAAGCTGGACCTGAGATGTCCATCGCTGTATCGTTTATACACTGTTGTGGGTAATGACCGCAGCTGTATGTACTGACTGTACACTAGTGTCTAATTACCGAAGGTAGCAAGCTGTGTGTGTATTTTCTGGGATCGATGGTGGTGTCTAACACTTCTGTTACACCTCATTCGAAACTAGGTCAGATTACCGGCATTAGACGTTTCTTTTTGTGCGAGTCTTCACACCCTTTTAAAGAAAGAAATGGTGGTGTTGAACTGCCTGGTGTTGTTGAACTGCATGTTGTTGAACTGCATGGTGTTGTTAAACTGCATGGTGGTGTATATGGTGTTGTAATGAGTAATGACTTGAGTCCTAATTCTTGAATACAATTACAATGACCTCTCTATGATAAGAGACTACAAATGTACAATTACCTCTGCATATTAAGAGACTACAAAGGTACAATTACCTCTCTGAGACTACAAATGTACAATGACCTCTCTATGATAAGAGACTACAAAGGTACAATTACCTCTCTATGAGACTACAAATGTACAATTATCTCTGTATGATAAGAGACTACAAATGTACAATGACCTCTCTGAGACTACAAATGTACAATTACCTCTCTATGATAAGAGACTACAAAGGTACTGGAATATATACAGGAGATATCAATCACCAAATTTGATCATCGAATAAAATATATCGCCAATTTAATTCCATCTTGTGTTTGTACTGTCTTTGTTCATCATCTTTGGGAATTACCAACATCCTATCTTAATATACGGGTGCTGTGGCCCTTTGTTCTTCATCTTTGGGAATTGCCAGCATCTTATCTTAATATACCGGTGCTGTGGCCGAGCGGATGTAGGAGCAATTGTGAGGTTATTATTCTGCAAATGGTGCCTGTACAATTCAGATCCCTTAAAAGATTACTTTAGGCACAACATTAATTTAACCTGTTGTAGATGTCAATACCACTGGTGTCTCTCCAGGTCCTATTTCTATACCATTTAATTTTTGAGAAATGACCCTAAGCATCTGAAGTTTATCAATTCAGTTAAAGGTTTTCATCACTTGTTTGCGTGCAAATTATAGTCCTATCACTATACACTTCCGTTGCACATGTGTTGTCAGGGGTCATTATAAGTTTTAGTTATGGCAATACTTTAAAGGGAGTGAAGACTCGGGCACAAAGAAACGTCTTGTGCTGGTAATCTGACCTAGTTTCGAATGAAGTGTAACAGAAATGTTAGATACCACCATCGATCCCAGAAAATACACACAGCTTGCTACCATTGGTAATTAGACACTAGTGTACAGTCAATACATGCAGCTATGGTCAATACCCATAACACAGTGTACATAGCAGCGCTGGACATCTCAGGTCCAGATAAAGAGAACAAGGTATCACGTTTCATTACTGTACTGTCTGCATTCTGTAGCGACAAGAAGAAAACTTCACTTGCAAGCAACGGAAGCACGGTTTGCGGCAAGTCTTCAATGTTCATGTAGAGGTATTTTAATGTGCATGTTTTCATGGAGGACTGCAGATATGTATGTTTCTCTGGGCGGACAAAACCATTTTACAGAAGTTGCGCCCAGTGGTTGCAACTTTTAAAATCCTAGTAGCAATACTTAATTAGTTGCTCATTAAATTACTGCTAAGTTTAAAAACAAACATGTAGGAGGCTGTTTAAATCAACTATCAACTAGGAAAGGGCTATAATGATAAATCGTAATAAATTATTTAGAAATATTTTTTTTTTAAACCTATATAAACCCAACACGAGGAGAAGTATATTGCATTTATATACAAATTTTCCAAAATTTATTTACAATATTCATACAAGGGTACAAACAATAATGTGCTGTCATCCAAAATTGTGTACAAACTTTTTCATTGCAATTCATTTAACTTTTCAAGAAAAAAGAGGAAAATGGCATTTCATCAAAACCATCACAAAACAATTCATCTAAAATTGATATGAGAGGCAAGAGCTTATCCAACTGTGTCAAGTTAAAATAAAAAATTAAAAAAACAGTGGGTATTGCCACTTTTGGGGGTCAGGGTTAGTATGACTTAAGTATTTACTTATGAAATATAATAGTTCCATGGTAGGTTCTATATTCTCAGCTCTGTGAAACAATTTTGTAAAATCGTGATTGGGTTTGAGCTGTCAAGATTATTTTGTTGTTACTTAACAACGTTATCAGAAGGTTATTAATTAAATCTTCAGTTGGATGCTTACCGTAACGTAACTCACACCTCCGTAGAGAACAGCCCCTAGTTTTCAACAGGTGTTAAATGCAGCATTTTAATTGAACCATTTATGCATATAACAATTCCTAAATTTAAAAAAAAAAATCCCAGTGAGGTTTGCATTCCTATAATTAAAAAAACACACCTTACTGTAACAAATGGTAACTCCAATCAACCATTCTCAAATATGGTAAGAATTTAATTAATTTGTGGCAATCTATTTCCCCATTGAGTACAAGGACTAGAATCAACAATTTGTATCACAAACACCACTCGGGTTGACCTTTTATAAATGAAGTGACTGTTATTAAGATCTCTGGTCTTCCAATGGGCAAGTCTCTTTGACCAGTTGACATGAAGCTCCCTGGAATATCCATGGGTCTAGAAAGTCTGTACCCACAAATTGAATGGGTGGAAAAAAGTACATACTACTAAACTACCTTGTAAAACTTATAATTTCCTAGTATTCAATACTGCTTTCAATGTGAGATATATTTTGCATCGAGAAAATAAATGTTTGGCTAGAACAGGATTAAAACCAGTGAACCCAGGATTAAGTAAAATCCAAAATCCTTGTTAAACCTGATGTCACTGGTTTGAATCTCAATTCTGCCAAAATTTCCTTTGCTCTTTGGAAATGTGTTTATATTTTCCCACTCAACTTCCTATTGTTCATTTATGCATGGTATGATATAGATGATGTTATTCACTTATGATTAAATTCATAGCAAATCCACTCTTTTGGTATAGTTTGCCTAGTTTTAAATTAGCTGCTGTATTACAGTATATTTACAAACCACCTTGGATGGTGGTTACTACAAGGTGAAGGTAGAATATGGTCACGGTTTTTCTTACAGTGCAAAGACTGGACAGATATAAACAATTCTAAAGATTATATGAGAGAGAGAGATTGCTTACAGCTAAATGTGTCTTGTCTGAATTGACTTTAAATTGGAAGTCAAACAATAGGTAATACATTCATTGACATGATGGTGACGATAAACCGGCCTATTCAAAATAAAACTCGCACCAGAAAATCTTCACCTGCAGATTTGACATGGAAATTCTAGCTATCTCTTCAAAACTTTTCTTGTAGGATTTGCTTCAACCTGCTGTCATTTCATGAAAGTAATTAAATTTACAACAGGCATGTATTATCTTCACTCAAAACCTCACAAATGGGGAGGAGGGGCAGAAAATAAAATCTACTCTTTAGTGATGTCAAAACAGACATTGAGACAATTTTATCCTACATCAGAGAGTACGAAGGCAGAGCAGTTTGTAATTTTCAGAACAGTGACGCCAATGAAACATTGGACAATGTCATACATGTATTCGGACTGTATCGGTGACAGAAACTGTCTTGCCTTCAACTCTTAGGGCGTTATATGGATGGGAAGTATCGAACACGAAATAGTATAAGTCGTAGTTTATATGTCTACGACAATGGCCAGAGAATATTGTTCAACTTTAACACAACGACTATGGCATCGCTTGCAGAACTGCAGAATACTAACATCAACCTTTATATTTATATCAGCTACATTGATGTAGTCCTGTTATATAAATGTTGATTTTGATATTCCAGGTTTATCTGTCATCAGTATTTTCGAGTCCCCTACATATCCTTGAAGTTGTAATGTAGAGTTCCCTGGTGTTCAAACTTAAACATTTTACGGCTGCCCGTATAGTATTCTTATCTTCAGCCAGACAATTCAATATCTCAGGTAACAATCCTCAATTCTTGGGTAAGAACTGACAGGATATTACTTTTCAAGAGCTAGTTTCGGTATTGTTTAGAACCTTGGACTTTTGAAGCAATAATTGATGATCTGATAAGGAAGTGAACAACAGTAGCAAGCACTAAACAGGGCTGCAAATCTTGTAGTTCCCAATGATGGAATCTTATCAAGGATACACAAATTCCAGCGAATATTATCAAGGTTTATAACATAATGATTCCACTTAATTTTGATACAGTAATGCTACTGTTGATTAAACATTGATATTTCATTGCCATATCCTCAACTGAGACTTTTACGACCTATTCGTACAGTCCTTTCCATTCTAAAAGGAATACGACAAGTGAAGTGGCAATCCATGAGCTTGTGGGAATATTCAATTATCGAAAAGATTCTCTGAAGTTTTTTATGACAGCATCAATCTACCACTCAATGCTGTATTTACTCTAAACATGGGTACCATAAATTTCACACTAAGTCCTACAATGAGGCTACACAAGCATTATTGCACATTGTGCATGGGTAACATTCATTATGTACTCTCTCCTGCACCACTATTATCCACACTGTGCATAGGTAGCATGCATGGTGTACCTATGCCTACACTACCGTTATGTACCCTGTGTAACATTAATGTTGTACTCATGACTCCACTACCATCATCCACACTGTACATGGGTAACATTCATTAATAAATGTACTCCCCTGCACCACCATTATCCACACTGTGAGTAGGTAGCATGTTGTACTCTCTCCTCCACCACCATTTAATGTGCATGGGTAGCATGTATGGTGTACTCTTTCCTACTCTACTCTTATCCACACTGTCAATGATGAGCATACACAATGTACCAATTTCTACACTACTCTTAGCCACACTGTTGTAGTTGTACCCTGTCTTACAATGCCTTTATCCACATGGTAAATGGGTAGCATCCATTTCTTATTTCATTCCTACACTACCCTTAACCATACTGGTAGCATTAGTCTTTTATTCAACCCTATACTACCCTTATCTCACTGTGTATGTGTTCATAGTCTTATAATACCTAGAGAAGATCAAGAGTGTCCACAGGCTATAAATCTGTCAATCATATCTCAGTTTTCACCTTCATAATTCATTCATGCAAAGCCGAGGCTTACGCCACAAGGGCAAACCCTGAAGTGCTACGGTACGGTATTTCTGGTTGATTTGACACTCTGCTATTAATAGAAGCTAGAGATCATCATTTGTCCATGTGAAGCCGAGAGTTTTACTCCGCTGGGGTGATCTTGAAGGGCTTCCGGCCGGGGACCTGAGGATTGACTTTTCTGGTGTGGCAGCGAGAAGTAACTCTGGTGACAAGGCCCTCCTGCTGGAGGTTCTGTTCGGACTAGTCGTGCCGCTCTTGTCCTTTCCTCCGAAAGACGAGGATGATGCATCCCTGTTGAGATTCCCAGAGGTTGACGGTGATAACACGCTTCTCCTTAATTCCTGACTGAGACGTTCTCTGTTTCAAAAACAAAAGAAAAACAAAAGCAACAAGAGATTAGTTTAATTTTGATATAAATATTGAGAGTTCTCATAATGAAGATGTCTTAAATCATTACAGAAATTAGTTGATAAAATAGATCAGTAATGAAGCCAACAAAATGACCGGAAGCTGCAGTGGGAATATGGATTCTTGTAAGATATCTTTCAGAACTACACCCAGGAATCCTTATAACATCTCTTCTTGTCAGTGAAGAGCTTTAATCAGCTCAACATTCAATAGTGTTATATTTACTTAATAAATGACAAAGATATTCCCCAGCAGAGTACATGGTAATAAACTGTTTAACTTCACTCACACACTACTGATATAGCTGTTGGGATGAAGAGTAAAAATTGATACTGTGATATTCAAATTGCTTCAATCCATAACACCATCTGCTCCCCCCCCCCCCACCTTGCCCACCATCCTCCAACATAAAATAACTTAGCTGTCAAAAAAACGAAGCAATTGTGAGTGCCTTAGCAAAATTGATGTCCATAGGTATACCATTAGCCCAAAACACTCATAGCAGCTTTATGCATAATTATATGGTCACCACTTTCACCAACCGTACCAAATATATATCTACCTAATAAGATTATAGTTGATTGAATGGAAGGTTAACCAGCGAGCATTGAATGGACTCGATGCAATCCTTCCTAAGATAGTAACATATTTTGCATATCCATTTACTGAGTGGTATCTCTTTTAAGTTTTCTGTTAGCCAGATGGTATCTTCTCCCCCACCCCCCCCCCCATCTCTCTCTCTCGATGCCGCAATCATACTTTTACTACTGAGAAAAGTCACCTTTCAAATTTTTCACCAGTGAGTTGCCTCTTTTGTCGGTCCAGATCAGCCTCTAACTGGGCACAGCGGGAACGTAGAGTCTGTATTTCCCTCGTCTGACTTTGGCTGTTGGTAAATGAAAGAAATCAAGGTGTAATATAGAGGGCAGCAGCAAGGGTTCCTTTGAGGAAATTACGACAAAGATTGACTCTTGATCGAGGTCTCATTAATATCTGTGACAGAGAAAAATGAATATGAAAAAAGGAAATCCTGGGGTAGAAAACCTGATCCGGTTGGTCCCTTTAAAGCAGGCAGCAAAGCAGCTGCAGTATGCCTTACTAGTTTACGTAAATATTTGTAAACCACCAATTTTATGATGTGACACCAAGCCCTGATTACATGAAATATTCACTTTAAATTTAAAAAAAAAACATTGAAGAATAACTAAAAACACTGAAGAATAACTAAGTGCAAAATTAATGTTGATATGTTATGACACAAATTCCATAAGTACATTTTATAATATTCCCACTTTCAGATTTTTAGGAAATTCCCTTGAAATGAAGGCTGTTATTTGAATAAAAATGAAAGAAAAAAGGAGAAAATGGGCTTATTTGTTAGAATCTGTTGAAAAACAATGGAGTAACTTTAGCAATTAGGCCTAAACTGAGGAACCAACTTCATGGTCAGTATGACCTTAAAAGGAGCAAACCACACAAGTGATATATATTAAGGGAGAAAATCTTAAAAATCCAGAATATATATATATATATGGAAGAGTTTATCTGCATGCAAATGTTTCTGTGTGGTGGAACTATTAACATAACAAATCAAAATTACAAGGGCTGGTTAAGTATATGAGGACTTGACAAATTCTTACAGTTTGCTGTCTGCCAAGGACAAACGATCTTTCACCAACTGAATCTCAGATTTCTGTTCCTGGTTCTCTAGCTGCACTTGGAAATCCTTCTCTCTGTTCGTTGACAGCAGATTCTCGAGATTACGGACAGAGCTACGTTCGGTGGAGACCTGGTTACGTAACATCTCAGCCTCTTGTTTGAAGTCCTCCACTGCTGCTTCCATCTTGGAGGAAAAAATTAAATAAATTATTTTCTTTAAGTTGAAAAAAATTTCCAAATATTCAATTATGGTTAAAAAGCAGATTCCGTTCCCAGAGGCACCATGCAAACATAAAAAAAAGTAAAATATAAAAAAAGTAAAATAAAACCCACACATACACAACATTTAAATTAACAGCTTAACATTCCTTACTTATGGATCGATAAATAACGACAAAGATTGCAGAACTGGATTACTGCCAATTTAACCGTTCACCTATGTGGCCCCAAAAAAACAAACAAATATTAATATAAGAACAAATGAGGAAGATTGTAAACCAAAAAGGAACGCAGAAGGAAGAAACATATTTCTCAGACAAGACATCTTTCGTGTGAATTTTATTTAAACATTTACAGTCGACTAACAAATTTTACCTGTTCGCAATCGATGGTCTTTGTAGTCAGCTGACGTGACAAAGCCTCCTTGCTGGCGTCTAACTTAGTGCAGAGATCCCTGACGGCCGAAAGATCCTGAATGAGGGCCTCCTTCTCTTCCTGTAGTTGTCGCATATTCTCTTCCATCGTCTGTAAGGACCTGGTCAGGTTAGAGACCTGCATCTCGTAACCTTGCTGTAAGGCAACTTGCTGAAAAGGAGGAGGAGGAGTAATGTAGAATAGATTATATACTTTGAATAATGTCGACAGCTTGTGAAGCGTATTTTTTTCAAATATCTTCTTTTTGTTTCCTCATTTTTTTTAGCAGTTACCCAGTTTTGGGATACCATTTTTCATTATGCTACATTACTCCAAGATGTTTCATAAGCCTTCTGCAATTACAATCGATTCATTTGGAGTTATTTTGGTGATCTTTTAGATAGAAGGATAGATGGATCACTGGTAAAGCTATCATCTTCTCCGAGCAGCTGTATGAATTTAGCGGCCAATTCCTCGCATTTTTGGAAACTTTGGCTAAATTGACTATACAGGAACAATTTGAGATGTTGTCATATAATCACTTATGGATAAGATTCCAATAAGTCAAACTAAGACACTCAAACAGTGTTTCAGTAAAAACTATTAATCAAAGAGAAACCGGTGATGCCGTTCCATAAAAAACGGCTGTGGTCCAGATGCATTTTCTTAATCAGTATAAAATCACATAAATAGGGCACTCCAAACTTTTCGTCATTCTTAGATATAGTTGGGGTCGCAAATAATTTTAAGATAAAAATGAAACTTGCAGATATTTGTTGAAAAAAAAGGAGGGGGTGAATCTTGAACATAAATTACTTTAAAAGTTGCAAACTATAACACCATTTTGCAACTCATGGACATGGGTCTACATTCTTCAAGAAGAGCCCTTTCCAACATTCTCCACTACAGGAGCACCAAGATGATGTTGGTGAAAATTTGGGTCACCAAGCAAGAAAGCATGAACACCAGGGACATTAAATTGTGTATTTGAGAATTATGAATCATGCAGTTGGAATATCGTTAGTTTAGAACACATTAGAGCTTAGTCAGAACCTAAAAAGCAACACAGGCAACAATACAAACACATACTATATTCACAGCAAATATACAATATTTACAATTTTAACAAAGACAATAAGATCCTTGGGAGTAGCTCAAGAACATTTTTCAGTAGATTAACTAGAAAAATATTAAAACATTAATAATAATAACGCCTGGACTGAGAAGCTGAAGTCATGATTGAATTTGCCTTATGGGACAGCCATTGGACTATGACATCAAAAAGCGTGTAATAGCTGCGTACATTACAGTCATCCATTGAAAGCAAAAATTTTTTTTACTCGTGAGTCATCCTTACCTCGTCAAGTTCTCCTCTTAACTGATGTACTTGGTCTTGATAAGCTCTAAGATCAGAGTCCTTTGCGGCGACTTCCAGGTGTAGATTGGATGTTTGGCTGTTTACCTTAGACGCCTCCGATTCCCATCTGTGAGCGTCGTCCGAGGCTGAGCGATAGTTCTCTAACAGATCCCGGTACTCTTGTTCCTGAGAAGAAAAAGAGTTATTTCTGCTGTGAAAAGGCAGCTTTTTGGAAGCAATAATTTAGTGATCACGTTCGGTGCAGCAGAGCTGAGCTGAGCACTTTTCCCCCACTTCTCAGTCATAAAATGAGGAACAGTAATATCATTTCTATGTACAATATAATATCTATGTACAATATAATATCTATGTACAATGTAATATCTATGTACAATATAATATCTTTTCATTTGGGTAGCAAAATGCCCATTGTATATTCATTATTTCCTATGTTGTGCTGCATTATATAAACTATGTATATATAAACCGTGATCGATTTCAACAATTCTCAGTAAACTCAGGAATGCAAATATAGAATATTCTGAATATCTATAAAAACACTAGATATTGTCATCTCTGTCATTGTCACATGACTTATGAACTACAGTTGAGGTGGATAAAGGCTGCAGTGTTAGAGATGGTGAAACATAGCATCTAGGATGTATCATGTTTGTAGCCCGATAGCACATCCAGTAGTACTGCAAGGTTTCCACATCTGAAATGGACATCTTAATTAGTTTAACAAACCATATGATGTCCTGGAACAATGCTTGCTTTACTATGCTACAAGGGTAGAAATGAGCTAAAACAGTTATAAGGATAGCCAACCCATATGAAGTGTCACCTACATCCCACCTGGTTCTCAGGACATGCATATTTGGCTGCTTTAGTGTCATAAAATATCTAGCTTATTTCATACCTTAGCAGCCAAAACATCCTCAAATCTGGCAACCTCTCCAATGTAATCCTGCACCTGAGACTTGAGGTTTTCTTTGTCAGCGATGACTTCTTCCAACTCACGGTTCAGAGTCTGTAAGACGGGAAAGAAAGCCATAAACGATTTAATGTGATTCTGAGCTTACAGTGAAGCAGTTCGCGACACAGGTTGGTGAGCTGAGCCGTTGCGGTACTTAGCACACCCCGTATATGGAATCTACATCAACTTATCCCAGATTTCTTTCCCGAATAAAGGTTTCAACAAAATAATTTGGATCAGCATTTTAGATGCCGTATAAAACATGTTGTTGTTTTTTATTCATCTGGATGTGGACATGAGGCAAGGCAGCCACCATAAATGTTGTGGTGCTTGCTCTTCTCTTAAAGAACTTTATGCTGATATTTGAAGACCCTGATTTCATGGCCAAATATTTCAGAGCAAATGTTCAATTTCGTTAATGCTATTTATCACAGTAAGCAGAAGACAGAAACAGGTATACATTGAAATGGAGTAGCAACGTCCAAAGCATTTTGCTATGCTATATCAACAGAAGTCTGAGATGAAGCGCTGCAGCAGAAAAAAATTGGGTCAATATTATTGTCCCCACCCTCCCAAGAAGGGTTTTCCCACAGGAAAATGAAGATGTTGGGTCAGGATTTGAGATATACTAACAAACAAAGTTACCCTCCCCCCCCCCCAGCAATCCCATCACATCAATAAGGTAAACAACAGGAAGTATATTGTGGTTCAGTTTGTGGTAATTTGAACCACTCATTGTCTTTCGAGTTGAGCATCAGAAATAGCTCAACCTGCTTTGAGTGAAAAGAGGTTTTGACTTCCTGACCAAACTTTGTACAGCTGATGGCAAAAAATCTACACCATCATGATGTGGAAAATTGATAGTGCCATGAATGAGCAAAAGTGCCCACTATCTAGTTTTGGTTGAACATGACAAGATAAAACATGACTGGTAGAGTGTGACTGGTAGAGTGTGACATCATAAGGTTGTGACAAGTTCAAATATACAGAATTCAATTTAAGACTTATAAAAGCTACCCCTCTGACCTGGTTTTCTTTGGTCATGGTGACTAAGTCTTCCTGTAGTCTCCTGTTCTCTCGTATCGTGTTGTCCCTCTCTCGTATCGTTTCATTCAGTTCCTGCCTCGTCGAGTCGATCTGCCTCCTGAGACTGTGAATCTCCCTCTCGCGGCTTCCTAACTCGGTATTTGCATTCCTGTAAATGAAACGACGACGACGACGTGACCATCACACTGCTTGAACTTTGGGTCAGTGATTTATGTAAACGAGCATATCTATCATACTCAATCATGGCTTTTAATTAAAATAGAGAGAAAAGGTTAGTAAGAATGACTAAAGGCATGATTTGCTTCATGCTTATCTGATGGGTTTTTTCCAATTTTTTTTAATGGAACAGTTTTCCTCGCACTGTCCCCTGGGGATAGTGATTGACAAAGGAGTTCAAATGGTATTAAAAAATTATATAAATTTATTGTGTTATATGTTTTGTATTATATTATGTATTATACATGTATGGTGTTATATAAATTGTATTATAAAATAATATAAAATTGTAAGATACTGGGTGCATGTGAACCCTGGTTATTCAGTGTGCAATGTACGATGGCTTCTGACTGTTACCCACTACCAAGGAAATGGTTATGCACCACAATGGATCAACATCAACTAAGCGTTGGAAAGCTTGGTCGGAAGAACACAGAGGGTTCTAATCCTTAGTTCACTACTTTGAATCCTGGCCAAGCCCAAACTTTCTTTGCTCCTTCCATCTTGTTTATAATTTCCTTTTCACTTTACTTAAATCCAAAACTAGTGTCATAACTTGGAGGGAACGAGAGAGAGAGAGAGAGAGGGGGGGGGGGTGAGGGGGTGTCAGAGGTTCCTTTTGTTGGAATGGTATTACTTACTCTAATCTAGCACCTAAATCTGTCTGTGATACTCTCTGATCTTCTATTTTCAGGGATTTGTCTGAAAGTCTTTTCTCCAAGAGTAAAGTCTGTTCGGTTTTCTCGTCGACGATGATCTGCAAGTTGTCCCTCTCTCTGTCCACAGCTGCGACCTTTGACCTGAGGGTGTCAATCTCTTCCCTGAGATTTGAGTTATGTATATTTACATCCGCTGCAGAAGGGAAAGAGATTGATGGTTAAAATTTTAAAAATTGAGATTACCGTAAGACAAATACATTTACCAGTTCAACTGAGTTACTTACCAAGGTAACACAAATAGATTGTAATGGAAATCAGCAATTGGAATTCTTAAGTGTTACTGTTTGTAATACAACAACAATTTAGATGAAAGAGCATTTCAATATCTTACAATACTGTGGATGAATTTGAGCAATTTTGATGTTCATCTGAGGTTTTAAATTTGTTTTGAATTATCCTTTAAATATAAAAGTAAAAAAAAGCACAACAGAAGGACAGTCTTCCTTAAAAATCTCAGAGTAAACTTTCAAAACGCAGATGGCTGTTACTCAGAAAGCTTAGATCAGATCCACGTGCTTGTGTTTATTGAGGTTATTAATATGGTACATGTGCCTGCAGAAACAGTCATTTTAGGTGCATTGGGAAAACAATCGTGAATGCAGAAGCCTTGAAGCCTGCGCATGATTTCAACCAATGTGTCTAAAGGGGGGGGGGGGAGGATGAGAGAGGGGCAGATACAGAATGGACCATTCAGTAGGAACTCAGGAAGGAAGACAGAGGGTGCTGTTGTGTCAAAGTCAGATTAAAGATATTATTTCACCAAAGAAACTGTTTTGCCAAGTCTAGGACGTCCAAACCACAGGTGAACCTAACGGTCAATTCACATTTGAGAAAGCATGCTTTTTCTTTTAATGTTACCAATACCACTCTACACTGTCCCCTCATGTCATGCTTCAAAGCTTTACTTCTAGTGCCAGTATGACCAGTTCCTAACTTCTGTCTACTGGAAATGTCTGTCTACTGGAAACAGGATATTCATACACCTCAATATGTCAGTATGATTGTATTGAAACATATTGAATGTACAGAGTACACAAAACTGTCCCAATTAATGGGTGATTGTAAAGCACTACATAATAGTTATACATCATCCACCAACAACAGTTAAGGGAGAGCCAGTCAACTCACCGAGCCTGTTCTCGAGTCGAGTCATCCTATCTTCAGCTGCGAGTAGTTCTCCTGATTTGTCTGTTAATCTCTTCTGGTGTTCCTGAGATGAGAGCTCAGCTTGCTCAGCTAGTAACCTGAAGGTTTATTAAAAAAAATGAAGAAATAAATATATATATATATATATATATATATATATATATATATATATTCAAACAGAGTAAAGAAATTAAGTGCCGGGTAGCTCTGTTGGGAGAGCTGTGGGTGTGTATTACCCTGAGGTTCCTGGTTCTTGTTGCACTGGAAAACAACGGTTAACTAGCTAGAGATGACACTGTCAACTGAGTTTCTCTTTACTTTGGTATACAGAACTTTATTCGCATGAAATTAAAGGGATGGAACTTTCCCAGCAGGCTACAGTACGTGTCACACCCAGCTCTTAGACATGATCACAGTGTATATCAAAGGTAATAGTATGATGCAATTTCTTGAGGGTTCACATACTTCATAAAACTACCACTAACGCATGACACAGCCATACAGTATAAATACAGTCTGACAAAAGTTGACAATATTTTAACAGTTTGAACCCTGTGTAACCAAAACTGTCTTTGGTCTTCTTAAGTTTGTTTATAATCAGTTTTAGAAACAAAAAAGGAATATATACATACATATATATACAGAAAACAGTTAATTACCAAACCTATTGAATTAACACAAAATATATCTATGAATATATAAAAGTAGAACAAGAAAAGCAACTGGCATTTTTATCCCAGCAAGATCTACTTCAGGTTGTTTTTTCTGTAACTTTGTCAAGTTACACAGTAATGCTGTTATTGTTACTCTGCCAAACTATACACAAAACAGTTTTTATTTTATTAGAACTATTTCAGGTCTAGAGACAAAACACACAGTTTTTATTGTTACTTTAACAATCTATTCAAAAATATTTCTGTAAAATTTGTAAGTTTGACTGTTTCTCAACCCTTGTTTATTCTACACAAAGCACTGTGCCATCAATTTTTAAAGTAAATGCAAAAACAGGAAAACAGGACTGAAAATAGTGACAGAGTTTCCTCCTGGACTTAGATGGCTCCAAATTATTAAACTAAATATTCTTTCTTGCCTCATCTGAGTAGAGTTAGCTTTATTTTGAGATGCCTCTTCTCTGGCCTCCTCAGTTCTAAGGTTCAGAGATTTGACCTGATCTTCCAGTGTTGCAATCATTCCTTGTAGGTTTGGAATTCTGTTTCTCGATGCGCTCAGGTCTTGCTGACTCTGAAATGGTAGAAAGAGAAGATGTACAGTGTACTTATATTTAAAGCCGAGTTAAATATGTGGAGACCTGGTGCAGTGGCTTGAATTTATGCCTTATAATCATTAGATATTGCCTTACATTACCCAGCAGGATCAAAACTCTCTTATCCTACACAAAACATTGCAATGCCCATCTTTAGTTTTGTCAGAAGATATTCCCTTTACACGTTAAAGGCTCACAAGTTAAAGTGACTGGACCCCTTTAGTATAACACACTGACCATAACTCGGACCTTTCAGGAGTTACCATTAAACTACCCAGAAGAGGTGATGGGCATTGTCTCAGAGGGAGGGTCATTGAGGGAGGGCACAGTGCTAAGAAAGTTAAGAAAGTGCAATAGAAGAGTCCAAACAGATTAGAGATGATGAATGCAGTAAATACACAAACCTTTATTATTAAAGACAAAAATTATATATCATGCTGGTCTCAAAGAAAGAATGTACCTATCATTACAAATGTGACAAGATCAGACAATGTTAGATGCCATCTTTGGGAGCCCTCATTGGTCTCATACCAAGCAAATGTTGGATGCTTTACGGGAGTTATTAGGATTTATAAAACAAAGAAATAATGTTTACAATTAATCCTGAGAAAGATGAAACTGAAGAGTATCAACTGCTTTTACATCAAGCAGTACTTCAGAGTTGTCTAGGAAAACCAAATTTAGCACAAGTGGACTTGAACTTAAAACTTTAAATTTCTTAGGTTAACCAAATTAATTCTACTTATTAAAGCCTGGATACTCAATAACAAAGTCCTGGGAACAGAAACCCTGGAAAATCAGAGGCATCAAGTTTACGAATTTGATATTTTGGCCAAGGTTAACTGGCACATCTACTTAGAAAACAACACTGCTCAACATTTCTTTATTATTTAATACAGTATCTTGCTTCAACAATGTCATTTATACTTGAATGGACACAACATCAACTTACGGTTTGCAAAAACTGCTCCAAATCCTCTACCTGTTGTTGCAATCTGGCTTTATCACTGAGGCTAGTTTCTGTGGCTATCTGCAAAATGCAAGAAAATGTAATGATTGTTACAAAATAAGTATATGACCTTTCAGCAAAAAGTTAGTTTTGATATTGACAGACAGTTGCAATCAACCAATAGAAATATCATTTTTTTGTAACTTTTCATTACTGCTAAATTTTGTCACTGGTTGTCAGCAGGTGTGTAGTCACTTTAGGGAGAATAAGATGTTGTTTCTGATATTGACAGACAGTTACAAACAACCAACTAATATCATTTTTTTGTAACTTTACATTACTGTTAAATTTTGTCACTGGTTGTTAGCAGATGTGCAGTCACTGTAAGGAGAATGAGACTAGAATTGCCCTTGGTTGAGTACGAGAAACCAGCACAAGGCTCTATGCATGATATCGAGTATGTAATTTCGTACTACATCTATACTATATTTCCAAAACTTCCTGAGTACAAGAATGAGTACAAATCCAATAGGGCAAGTATAAGTAACTATGGTAACTTGTAACTATGTTAGAAAAGGAGTAGTGTGTAGACACATTACAAGTCTGGTTCTTGGTACTAAAATACTTATGAGATCATATTCTGGCAGAAAAAAATATTCTTACGTTAAAATTTAAGTTTGTGAAGAATACCATGAGATGCCTGTAAGTACACATCTTATAGTCCAGACATTCAGGTAATAACTCACAACACCACTAACCATATTAGAAACTCCAGAAAATTTGAACCTGTCCTTGCATACAAGACATACAAGCAGCACACATTGATAGTGTAATACCTCTGCATACACCAAAACAAATCACTTAGACTAGGGAATGGGAGGGGAGGGAAGGGGATGGGGAGGGGAGTGGCAAGAGGATTGAGAGGAGGACAAGGAGGAGGAGACGGATTGAAGAATGGTCTGACCTTTAACCTTTCCCTAAGGCTGTCTCTTTCCATGGTCATCCTCCTAAGATCAGCTATGACCTCATCTCTCTCACTTTCCAGCCTCTGTAGGATCGACTTAGCTGCCACTGTGGAACCCTTGGTGTTCGGTGATTGCATCAGGTTCTTTCTTAACCTTTGAACTTCACTGTTCGACTGAGAAAGAAGAAACAATCGTTACATGCAGAAGAGAAGGTAGAGACATGCTGTAGCCTGGATGATGGCTATGGGTGATTATCAAGATCTAAGGAAAAACATATAACACTTGTCACGAGTATGCTTGACGCAAGTCTAACGACTATCGTGCAGCTGGATAAATTTACTGATGAATATTCATTTGTTGTCTGTTTTGCTCACGAAGTTCAAATTAGTAACATACGACATTCTAGTATATGCTTTGTTTAATTCACTGATTGCTCGACGGGCATCAATGGAATTTGTGCAAGTCTTTGTTTAGATTAATTTGCATAAAATGCAGGTAAAGGGTCGGTATGAATAGGCCGGGTAAGCAGGTCAGGGCGTGGTATTCGTGTTTGGTATAATATACTTGGTGCAAGGGTGCTGGGTGCACCACAGCAGTTACTTGTTGCAGTTGGACACGATGTCCGTTGGGCGACGTTAGCCCGCAGTACTTCGCTATTCTAATATAGCATATGTAGGGGCAACTTCAGTTCCCCGCTGATGAATTCGTGGCAATATATATCTTGTCATATATCGTAAAGGACGTACCGATACGTGTAAAAAGCCGGTAACTGACCGAATTCCGGTTTTTGCCCCTGGTAACGAGGACCAAATAAAGCTTATACAAAAGACACACGCCATCCGAGTATTTACGTTGTCCAGTCGAATAGTTTTACCTTACCCGTGACAACACTGGAAGTTAAATACAATTGAGGCAGAGCTACTTAATTATTCTAGGCAGCTACATATATTCATGGGGAGATGGACTGTAGCTTACATGCCATCTGTGAATCCAGGTCGAAGTGTGTGGGTGAACACTCCCCCCCCCCCCACCTTCAGACTCAGACAAAAACTTAAACATAGTTATTAGCACAACCTTGTGTGTATACCTAATTATAGACCTAAATTATAGAGTAAATATGCCTCAGAATGCACCATTTCACATATAATATTTGAATGTTTTTTTCTGCAGGAGGATTCCCAACCACATGTACATTCACCAACATTCTGATAAACACAAAGGATATGTAACTGCTGCAGTGGCTTAAAATCAATTATTTGTTCTTTCTGTCCTGTCAACAACTTAAAATCGATCATACACTAGAGCAAAAAGGTAAACCTCTTCAACCTTAATGACTTAAATATGTATAATTTAATACAAAATACTCTCTTACTTGCTCGTACAGCAGGTTCAATTTATCCCGTTCACTAGATAGCACCTTGACATTGCTCTGCACCTAAGATGAGATAACCAAAGACGAGACTAAGATTCAAAAATTACCCAAAACAAACAAAAAAACTTTTAAAGTGTTTAATATAGTGGAGAGAAATACTGAAAAGTAAACAAGAAGAAAAGAGGGAAGCTGCGAAGAATACTTTTTCCTTCAAATAGAAATAAATTTGCAAATTTGGTCCCCAAATATAACGAAATGAGAACGAAAATTTGTCAACTTGCATAGCAATCTTCCCAGCCTAGAATCTGTTGTAGTATACATCCTTACATATCCAAGCTAAGGATACCACCACTCGGGAAAGGATGCCTTTTTTATTTTTTGCTTTCATAGAGACACATTTTCACTCTTCAGGTGACTAATTTTAGACCAGTTGTTTGTATATTAACATAAAAAACAATATTCCAGAGTATGTTTAGTAATCAACATGGCATCTGAAGATCATCGCATGACTACATCATCAACTTCACAAATACATTGGCACATGTCTTTTTCTTGTTATTATCATTTTTTGTCATTAAGGGCCACATTTTTAGTCGGTTGCAATAAGTGAATCTTGATCTAAAATCTTCCAATCAAACTATGCCTGCAAACATATACAGCAAAAATTCCTGGTACATTCAAGTACTACAAAGAAAACTTTTCATCTGTTTCTCTCTTTTTTTCAATTCTTTCTTCTGTTGCTTTTACTGATGCAATAATCTTACCTCAGAGACGTGTCTTTCCAGTTTACCTACGGTGAGCTGTAAATCTTCTTTCTCTCGTCTTAGAATTATCATCTCGCTCTCATCGACTTCATTCTGTAAAGAGAGGAATATGAAGGAAGAAGAGGAAATACTACTTAAATATCGAAACAAACAAAGTATGAGATACGGTATGTAAACTCTTTGGCAGATCATCTATGCACGTACTTCATTTAATGTTCTTGTCACTGGTTGTCCTTATCTTTGCAAACACATCATATAAAGCTTCGCCTGCCATTAGCTCTTCAAATCTATAGCATACCACTTTTCCTTGTTATTTGTTTTCCATATGTATGTGCACATGTAACATAATATCTATTTTACTGTCAACAGTTTTCAAATCTATGAAAATACAGCAAATTCAAGTTTCCTGACACTGGTTTTCGGCATCTATGCATATACAACCAATCAATTTTCCAGACATAAGTTTTCCATATCTATGCACATACAACATATATATATATATATATCAATTATCCTTCCATCAGAATTCCCAATCTATAAAGATACAGTATATAAATTTTCCGCCACTGGTTTTCCATATTGATGTATATCAAATTTCCTGTGATTGGTTTCCAAATCTATGCAAAATTCAACATATTAATTTTTTTCTGCCATTGGATTTTGATGTCTATTGGACTTGAAAGTTGCCAATGAAGCATTTTGTCTGATGTATTCATGCAATTATAACTGAATATACAATTATGACTATATAATTACGTTCATACAAATAACTTGAACTTGTGTGAAATAACCACAGTGTCAAGTTATGATAACAGCTATCCAAAATATGGCTTCTATCTTTTGGCCATTATCCTGTTAAACCGATTTGGTTTTTTTTGTGGTGTTTTTGGAATGTTTACCATGTTCCTTAGCGGTGATGATCTCGGTGAACTTTGCATCTGAGATGTACGCAGTGATTTCATCATCTCGTACTCCTTCTTGTAAAATTCCTTTTCATCTTCCAGTACTCGTAGTAAAGATTCATAACGAGCAGCCGTCTGTATTGTAAGAAGAGGAAGAGGAGAGGGAATTTATAGGAAAATGTTAATAAATGTTGATTAGTAAGTCTAAACCTAAACACATATATTCAATGTTGATAAGTAAGTCTAAAACCTAACACATATATCCAACGCCTAGATACATAGGTCATGAAATCAGTCCAAGTGTTTAATGTGTATCAGCCAAATAAAGTAACAGATTTTTTGTGTGAAGTTTGAAGTGTTTTCTTACGACAGTTAAAATGTGTAGTTACCTTAAATTTATTTTGTGCTGAGACTTCCATATTTGCATTATGTCATAACAGGTTGCAGACACCAACTATAAAGGATCACTTCAGGCACAAAATTATGTTTTTAATCTTATTTTAATACTGTAAACCATTAGAAAACACTGCAATCAGTCCAAACTGTAAAACTTAAAATTAATTAAAATTAATAATTGAAATAAATTAAACAGTTAAAAAACTCTTTGAGAAATGGCTACTTAAACACCCAATCTAAGGCTTATCAATTTAAATGGCTGGACTACGTAGTCTAACACACACCACAGAACATTAAATCAGTTCCTCAGATGAATCATGTAACACAAGACTCAACAGGAAGCACAGGATTTTGATGGCCTCAAATAACATGGTTACAATGTCATGAAATTGTGTGTTGAGGACCAAGTGTGCTCTGTTGCCCATATGAAGTTGACACTTGACAGAACATGTTTCAATTGATTTTATAGAATAAATAAAGAAAGAAATAACATGAACATTAAGGCCTCCAGTGAGAGGCAGACATTATAATAAATTTATCCTCAGAGAAGTCATCCAAAGTATCTTAAGTTGAAAGATTCTGCCTTAGGCCACCATTTAAGACTAAGAATAATATTACGGTATAAGTTTCACTTAATTACTATCTATCAGCATTTCTAAAAAAAGAAAAACCAAATCGATTTAAAGGGATCATGGCCAAAAGATAGAAGACATATTTTGGATAGATGTTATCTTACTTGACATTGTGTTTATATTATATCACACAAGTTTCTTTTTAATAATTACTATCTATCTGCATTAATTACCTTTTTGTCCATCTTGCACGGTGACCTTGTGGGACTTGACGCTCTCCTATTTTTGCCACTTGGTGACCTACGAGGGCTCCCTTCCCTTAAGCTACTCCCCAGTGAGCTGGTGCGGCCTTTAAGGATTCTGTTCAGGACGCTGACTTCCTCTTTGTAGTAGTCTCTTTCCTCTTCGACGGTCTTGAAATAACTTTCAATTTTAGAGGTACTCTCTCTCGATTTGGACTTGTTCTTCTTTCGCAGCCTTTCCAGTTCAAGAACGAGCTCCCTCTCTGTAAAATATTGCAAATTAAATAGTAGCGACAAACGAAACACAAAAGTAAAAGTATAATCCTTTTCAATATACTTCATCTAAAACCTTAAACTCTCCAAAACTAACCAGTGTAGACAAGTAAATATATACTTCCTTACACACATATGTGGTTGTTGTGCAATGGATATGCATCCAAAATTGAAGAGATTGAGTGAGATAACGTTTTACAAAATGAACAACTTTATATCTAAAATGTCGGGCAATTACTCCCAACATCTTCCTCCAGATTATCTCAATTCTTGTGCCGCTCTTTGTGGTGTTAGAGAATCAATTTACTTACATTACATCAAAAATCATAAAGACTAATTAGATTTTATAGACTCAAATGTTTTTTTTGGCCATCTATTGACAGTTTAATACTGGCATCAATATTAAACGTCCCTAACAGATTATCTGTGAATTAATCTGGCTTAGGTTATTAGAATATTCATTTAATATAGGTTTTCATTCATAACACAGATTGAACGTAATAACACCAAAAGTAATAAAGTTCTTTATGAGATTACTATGGCAACAGAGTTCTTCCTACTTGAGGGAGCAGTTTTAACTGCAATGCAAACAAATCACTGGGGAAGAACTTGAACGTTGTGTGTAATTAGAGAACAATTTGAAAACTAATAGCAGTTGGAAAAGAAAATTAAACTTGTAAGCGCCTAACATGACTCACGATGAAACACCTCCCTTCCACAGAAAGCTTTTTATTTGCATTCCTTCTGGGTTAAATCCCTCCCCCCCCCACTGTTTTCCTTCCCCTCCCTCAATGTCTGATCCCCCAAATACTTCTAAATTATTCCCTTCCCCCACTCCCAAATACTTCTATCTTATTCTAGTTTATATTCTGCATTTGTGATAGATCTCAATCTCACCACTTGATGTCAGTTTATTGACTTTATCACTGAGTCTTGACTTGTCCTCCTGGATGGAATCCACAATCTCTTGAAGCTTATCCACCTCCTTCTCCTTTAATCTTAAATTGTCTCCGACCACGGATAAATCAGAGAGTAAATTCTTCTTCTCCTGTTGAGTAGCAATAAAGGAAAATGTGGGGAAAAAAATAAAGTATTAAAAGGATGGTCCACAGGGAAAGAATTAGTTTTTGACTGATGAAAGTGAGAAATTCGAAAGATTCTAATGAAATTTTGGATTCAATTGTTCCTGTATGGTGCATAACATTTTTAAGATAACAACATTTGAGGTTAAAATATACTTGAAGCAAGCTGAAAATGGGATGTAGTTGCACACTGCCATTTTAATTAATTGTGTTTCATACTGTACATACTTTTTACTTCATCATGTTCATCCTGTATTGGATGCGGTTCCAACCTAACCTGGGAAGATCAGTAAAGTTCACCATACTGCAATGTTCATATAAATGTGAATCCCAATTTTGTAGAAAAGAAGTAAAGCAGGAAATCCATGGTGTTGCAGATCTCATCCCAAAATTTGGACATATGACCACTATGATACCATCACTCTGACTAACCAACTTTGAAGTACATGAGACTTGAATTTTACTGACATCTTGACCTTTGACATTTCATGTTAATATGCTCTAAACATTCATTCAAACAGCCATTACTTCCTATATAGATATGACACTTTCAGTTATTTTGTCGTTCGGCATGTGCACAATAGACAAAATGCTGTTAGACCACTCACCAGATCATAGGTAATCTGCGAAATGCTGTTTTGCACAAATTTTACCTTTGACCTCTTTCAATCATGTGACCATTGGCCTTTGGCATTCACTGAGTCTGAAGTATACATGTCTATATGTACACTTGCACTTGCACTTACACTTGACCTCTGACCATTGACTACATGAAGTCATAAGTCACAGTGCAAGCTACATTCCATGCCTAGACAACTTACCCACCAAGTTTAAAGTCCATTGGCGTCTATGTTTATGGATTAGTTAGCGAATCACACAAATCTGTTTGACATTTGATCTCCTTATTATCACACACGTATGTGACCTTAGGAATTTTCAATTAATTAATGCACCGTAGACATGCAGAGTATGATATTCCACAAGGCTTTAATTGATTTTGATCAACTACTGTAGCAGAGCATCCAACATTCTGCAACATATCAAAATGAATTGTATGCCTGCACTTAACGTATCCTACACATGCAGAACTTACAACTACTTCTTCGCTTCCATAATCATTTGAAAATCCGCCCTTTAGTAAGACTGCCATTCATTTTTCGCCTCTGCCCACTTCTTCACCTTTCAAGGTGATTAGTCTGGAACGTTACCCTGTGTGTAAGGTAATCAATTCGCCAAGACTAGCAAAAGGAAATAAGCGTGGAAAAGTCACTTCCTCAGTTCAAATCTACGATCTACCGCGAGAGCCGATTAAAATGCCTGAGGTAGGTAAACTATTATGGCAGTGGTATTAAAGTGCGCATTTTCAAATATTACCTGTCTAAGCTGCTCTAATTCCAGTTGTCTATCTTCGTTCTCCCTCACGCTCTTCCTGAGTTCCATCTTAGCCTGAGAGGCATCATCGTCCGCCTCTTGCACCGCAGCATCTCGATCCGTCTGGAGTCGTTTGGCGAGTCGATCCACCTCCCGGAGCTCATTGGCCAATTGATCCTTCCTGGCTGTGAGTTCGGCCACTGTCTGGTGTTCCTCGACCTGAGCTTTTCTGGACTCGGAGAGCTTGCGCTCCAGGTCTCTGTTGGCTTGTTGGAGGTAGTCAATCTACAATACATGTCAATGAAAACAATGAAATCAGCTTCATTATACATGCAAATTCAGCAGTCTAAATAATCTTCTTTTGTTTTTGGTACTGTTGTTTATGTATACAATAATCACACGATTATGAGCGATGTACTGTACTTTTTGGGTTTAACTTTCAAAGCTTTTCTGGATTAGAAGAGCTTTCACTTCACGTTTCTGTTGGCTGGTTGGAAGTAGTCAATCTATACTACAATACTGTACCTGACAATGTCATTTTTAAAAACAAATGTTAAAAACCTCATTATGCATTCAATCTCAGCACTCTAAACAATCTGTTGTTGGAAGTATTATTACTGTGTATAGTAAACACACAATCTTGAGCGATGTACTTTTTCATTTAACATTTGGCACATTCATAGAAATGAAATCTCAAAATCAACCCACATTTGGTTGTAATACAAACAAACAACCATTTATCTATCAATGGACTACAAATCGATTCTGTAGGTAGGTTGAGGGCTAATATTCCTGGGGTAGGGCTAATACCTGAATGTTGAGATGAGACACCAGCCTCTCATTGCTCCTCTCTCTAGTTTCATTATTGATGACATCCTCCGGTTTGCCGCCCTCTAACATCCTATTCAATCGTTGAATCTCTCGCTCTCTGCTATCCACCTGTGTGGGTTGAGAAACAGAAAAATCACAAAAGTCAGACCCAACTTCAGTCAGACCAATATTGAAGACAATTTTGATCCACAATTAAGAACTTTTTTTTTTTTTTGGCTCAAATAATGTTCAATTCAGTGAAGTGTTAATGATGCTTAATAAATGTTTCTGTTCTTTTTGACAAGTTTTGCTTCAGTATTCTAACTATTCTTCCTTCACCTGTGAAGCCTGCCACTTGTTCTTAATACCACATTAATGTGTCCCTTGGGCCTACAGAAGGATAAGTACAGTATGCTACTCAGGGGTAGCCTCTTCTATCTCTTTGGCTTTTGTCTGAGATTTGGTGATTTGATGTACATTCTCATGAAAATCAAAAGTATGACAATCAAGAGACAAAAGAGAGTTGTGATGATAATTCTAGATCGATATTTGGAAAGAGAATCAGTAGGTTTCCCCTAGAAACCAAAACCTGGATTTATTCCTCAGTAAAGCACAAAGATCAATAACAAAGTGTTTTTGACCATGTCTGGCAGAAATACTTTTGCCAAATTGCTACAAATTACTGTGCAAGTCTACAGCTAGTATTTTCAAAAAGTAGTACCTTGTGCAGTAACTAATGTTACAGCGAGAAATACATGAATATATTCCACTAATCCCCTCCCTCTACCCTACCTCTAACAACATTTCTCAAAGCAAACAGTTAAGCCAGTATGGCAGATGCAACCTATTCTTGTACAGTAGTGTAAATCAATTCCATCCTTTTGGTCTATTTTGTCTTTGTAATTTTTTTTGTATTTTTGTATTTTGAACAATCTGAGTGCGAATCAAATCAAATCAAATACTGTAGCTGTTAAGTATCCACACCAGTTGATAACACTAGAACTGACCCAGTTCTTGCAAAGGGAATAATTTATCCAGGATTGCAAACATGACACAATTGCTATTTAAAGAAAATTATCAAAATGTGTAGTAGTTTTGGAACACAAATAATTTGATAAGTAATACAATTAAAAGACATGAAAATTAATATATGCAAGACTATAATATCCCTGAATTATTCCTGGGCTGTTACTGTACTTGCATGTTAGGCAAGTTACAAAGATTTCCCTGTATAGTTGATATCACAAGGAACAAAATAGAACATACTGTACTTGTGAAAGAAAGCGTTTTAATAATCTGCAACTACTTTGACAAAGTTAACAATGCAATCGTCATTAATTTCCAAAAACTCTCTTCTGCTCCAAAACCCAACTTTTTGGGGGGGAATTTGGTTTTTAAATATCCCATACATAAAACAAAATCATAAAAAAAAGTGATCAGAAACTTCCTTCTACATCAACTGCATTCTACAAAGAAAATAACAGTATACATGTACACCAATAATAACCTAAATGGAGTCACTAGAGATAGAGCATTTTATCAAAGCACGGCATTTTATCAAAGACATGATGGATTAAATTATTTTATTACACAGAATTACATAGAAGTAGGCGAGCTGATTGGTCTATCGGTTTATGGAGGGACAAAGAACTGTGCTTAAGGTAAATACAGCATTTATCAAAGACATGGTGGATTAAATTAAGTTATTACACAGAATTACATAGAAGTAGGCGAGCTGATTGGTCTATCGGTTTACAGACCTCGGGACAAAGAACCGTGCTAAAGGTAAATACAATATTTATCAAAGACATGATGGATTAAATTATTTTATTATATAGAATTACATAGAAGTACTATAGGTGAGCTAACTGGTCTTTTGGTTTACGGAGGAACAAAGACCGGGCTAAAGGTAAATACAGCATTTATCAAAGACATGATGGATTAAATTAAGTTATTGTACAGATAAATTATGTAGAAGTAGGCGATCTAACTGGCCTACTGGTTTCTGAAGGTACAAAGAAAATGGTACATTTACTGTATGAGAGTAACAATGACAGAGGTGTAGTAGTTCAACGCTGCAAAAGACATGCACTTTATCTAAGGTCATAGCACTGTCTTTGTTTTACAGTCAGTATAGTGAAGAGTACAGTAATTTAATACCCCATCTGGCAGAACCCTGGGGCAATGTGACTAATAAGTGTATTTTGTGTATGGATCTGTGGACTATACACGACCAAAGCAGTAATATTTAATTTTAAGGGTTCAAGGAAATAAATAAGGTAAGTAGGGTCTATCAGTTATAAATTAATGGAAGGTCATTTTACAAGCGGAAGAAATAAATTTCAATTTTCAAAAAGTTGATAAGCCACATTTTACTATGAAAATGCATGTGACTCCTTTGTGTTATTTAATTATGTATTGTCATACAGTACTTTGATATTGCTAATTCATGCAACAACAACAAGAACAATAAAAAAAACTCCAATAACTTCATCAATCAATCCCATCAATTTAAAGCAGCTTTCTGAGTTGATTTGGATAAAAAAAATTAAATATTGTTGCCAGCTGTTTCAAACTAAAATCATGGGAACAATAGCCCAGGTCGTTAGCATGACTTGCCAAGTTTTAATTTCAAACAAAGAGGTTTGAGTAAAAAATGTTGACACTTGCACACGTCTAGATTTTAGCTGTATTTACTATACCACTATGAAAAGTGTCTGGATTAAATGAAGATTGAATCAAGTTCTTTAATACAATCTCATGAAGCTTCCATTGCTTGAAAATCTAGGCGGGTGTCCTTGTGCGATCTTATTTTGAGTATTAACTTGATAGGTATGAACAAATTGATTTTCTTTATGATTTATATATTTTTTTTTAGTTATGATTTATATTTGTTCGTAAAGAGTTTATTCTTTCTTCTTTGCAAACAATATGAGATCTGTAAAACTTCAAGTGTCAAATATTCAGCTACAGCATGAATCCAGGGTAGACACTAAATTATCTTTCACCTTTAAATACACAAACTGGCAAAGAGGCAGGGTGTCATGCTCACATTGAATTGCAATCGATTACACAAGATCTGTTTTCTTCAAAAGGAAAATTTATAGGTTTAAAATTGTATTTTACTTTAGAACTACCAAAGTCCAAACACTTTGTCCTGATGATGATTTGCTTTGTTATAAATCAAGCACTAGGATTGGAGTATACAGGAAAGTCTTAATATTAAAGGTTACCATAATCGGCCACAAATATAAGCTTGCTAATAATTTGCCAGAATTTCTATCAACATTTGGTAATTTCCAAGATGCTCTGACCTACTGAAACTATTCTCAGACATTGCAGAAAGTTTAAATACAGAAGTTTAAAGGCTCAATCAGGGAAAAAAAAAATAAATATGGCTAAATCCGGGCTTGACTGACCTTTTGCTTTTTTTCACTTTCTTGCATATTTTTTGTCGCTGAGATATGAAGCAGATAGAAAGAAGGAAAAGGGGATGAAGGAGATGGGGGCTAAGGAAAAGGGATGGGAGAGACGGAATGAAAAAGAAGGGGACAGAGGAGAAGAGGACTTAGGAGAGTAAGGAGGAGGGGGGGGGGCAAATCAACAGTAATGTAAATGCACAGGACACTGTGACTCTTTCTGCTCAATTCTACTCAACTCTGCTCACTTCTGGACACGGTAGAGCATGGTAGGTGCAGATGTGGTGAAGGGACAGGTAAGGACATGAATTAAATACTTCATAAATAGGTTATGACAAGGTTTATGAGACTTTCCAAGGTTGCTTCAAGTCAACCTAAATGAGGAATAAATCTTTGTTGAGAGCAGTGGTGTCTTTGCACTGTCCAATAGTGTATAAGGTACAGTATAAACACAAAAGGACAGGGTCAGTTAACACTCTCATCCAGCCTTTTGCTCTTCAACCTCCGAACACCCCTGCCCCCATAACCTCCCCTCCCCCTCCCAATCCTCAATTGACACAATTAATTAGAATGAGGTTCACTAACAAATAAGTATACTGTAGTACAATATCCATGAAACCAGAGACAATATATAAATGTAGTTATCTACTGTGTCAGACCAAAGTAAAAGTTACCTGTGAGTATGTAGTGTGTATAGTAATTCACAATGAGTGTGAGCTTAGTCGTTTTGCAATTTCAGCCATGTTTCTTTGTTTTGTTTTGTTTTTTTTCTTTTCTGAAAAATTATTGGTAAATAAACTCTAGAAACCTCATCTCTTGAAAATGAGTAAATTTACAGAAAAACAACAACAACAGTAAAAATAACGATAGTACAAATATATACAAAGGCATTATCCTGTCCAGTAATTCAGGTTTTGTGGGGTAATTCCACTAATTCTGGATTAGCTGCCTTTCAGACTAGTTAAACAAATTAACCTTGAAAACTATAAAAAGGGGGGGGGGGGAAATCTTGCTCTTTTGAGTATTAAATATAAGAATAAGATAAAATAAATTAAAATAAAAAAGTAGCATAGATTTTACTTCAACATTACACTTACATGTTTAGGTCTATTCATCTGAGAATACTGTCTCATATGACGAGACATCCTGAAATATTTTCACAGTTGTAAGCAAATACTGTACTATATTGACAGATAATCTCCCTCTTCACACTGTTACAAATATCCCTTAAATCTCCTTCACAATTCACCACTTAAACTGATCTCCTTTCAGATAGTAAAAATCCTGTCAAGCAAACACTATCCTATCTTCAACACACACATATACACACCAACAGTATAATCCATCCTGTACATTTCAAGTTACTACAAACACCGATCCCAGCTTGAATACTGCTTACTACACACACACACACACACATCAATTATAGCATACTGCACATTGTACTTTCGGTTGTAAATAGACAAAATCAAATTACCCCCTAAAGGTCAAGCATACAACCACCTAGCATCATTCAGGGACTTTTTGACCAATCAGAGGCTACCATCGCTATGCTCCGCCTACAAGAAATGGTTGCCGGTACAATCAATAATGGCTTCAAATTCCTGGCGTCCTTAGCAACTGTCAATAGCCAGTGCCCAGGGTAATTTCATTCACAGCTAGACCCATGCAACCAGCTGATGGTAATGTACACAAATGTCAAGCAAGCTAATTATCAGGCAACAAGAAACGGAATGCTCTTTTAGCTTTATCAGTTAAATCCTTCTGAAAAATTTGAAAGTTGGAATGGGAAATGAAGAGAAGCCAGACCTGCCAAGCCTACAAAAGTGTTAAACTGGAGATTGAAAGAAGAAAGCAAACAAAAAGACCGCCCTGGAGATTGGTGCCCAGAACTAGGAGATCTTAAAAAATGTTCTACAGTCACATGAAATTCATTGTTTTAAATGTGATAAGAAAATATTCACAACTCCTATGTCATTTTGCATTACTTTATTTTACCACTTTGAGATATTTGCACATGATATTTGTAAATCCCACCATGAGACTACATAAAAACATGAGTCTCACACTCTATTGGAAAGTTTGCAGGCATGAGAAATATACAAATAAGGGACAGGGACATCTACAGTATTGAAGTGAGGGTGACACTATCCTAGATGTCTAAAGTTGTTTTAGTATTTAATAGCCAACAGTTATAATGCAAATCAACAATGTGTGTGTTTGTACAGCAAAGACATTCTCTTTTTGTATTCAATCAAGTATTTCCAAATGATATTAATAAAAAGAGGCAGGTTGATAAAATTTGCAATACATCTCATAATTTTGAGCAACAGTTCAACACATGGACAAAAGCTGGTCCGTACAAAGCTATATTTATATAAGTATTGACAATTCTGGCAAATATTGATAAAAATAATGACATAATAAGGATGAGAATTTTGACCTAAAGATAAAGTACATTACCAACAAGATTGTTTAATATACAATCATTCTCAGCAAAGTGAATGTCCCTTAAGTTTAAAGCAGCACTCAGGAGTTCATTCAGCTTAGTCAATTATTCTAAACACTACAGGTATGTAACATTTACTGGCTAAATGCCACTGGATATTTTGCCTTTTGCTAATTAAAAAAGGAAAGGCACTTGCATTTTATGGCCAGTAGACATTGACATGTACAGTATTTAACTTAACTAGCAAATAGTTTAACGCACATTACTATGTACATTTGTAAATCCAATGAAAGACTGCACTTATGCGATGTTTAGCCTGTTCATTTTCTCATAAGATCGATGGAATGAACATTGAACAGTCATACGTAACATGCAAGCAGTAGGGACACATTTACTGGCAATGTACAGTATAGTGAGGATATGACTGTAGGATGTATTTGACTAAATTACACTGCTGGTTGCTTTTGAACAACATTGATTCCAGCAAGATCAGTAATTGGTTAATGGGATATTCAATTCAATTCATCAAACTTAATTTCAAACTCTTTTGATAAAACTATAAAGTGTTTTGTTGTGTATGAAAACATAGAGATTGGGGAATGACATCGTGAAGCTTGATGGAGCTGTTGTATGTTGACAACCCTTAGAAGCAGAAAATAATAGAAATTATTTAGCATAAATATTTGTCAGAATAATCTATGATCATTATAAAATTACTTTGTATTTAATTAAAAAATGACTTGATTTGTGATTCATGCTTGTCAATCATCTGTGCTTAATACCAGTTAAAATGATTGTCATTAAAAACATTGAATATCTTTTAGACTGGTTAACAAGTAGCTTACAGTGTATTGAGAGTAGAACTACACATGTATGGTTATCTATATTGCCAGTATGGTAATTTTGCAGCAACACTTATCAGCAGCGTAGTCAGAGTTGACCAATCATAGGAAGGATGAGAACGCACGTTGTCGTCGTCATTGTGCATACAGTTTGTGACTCTCCATCGAGTGCAGTTAGGTAGGCTATATGTATTTTATTACGCAGGGGCCAACTATAGGCTTGTAATAAGCTATAGGCTAACGTTAGCTAATTTCATCTGCCAAACTAAGTAGCTGAATCAGTAGGCCTGAATGTTACTACGATTATAATTGAGTTAACGGAGCTGACGAGTATTCAAGATCAAAAGAGCACTGACAAAATACCATGCAATAAAAAAACAACAGTTTTTAACATTTTTTCTACACTGATAGGGGGGAGCAGTTGCTCCCCCCTGGCTACGTCTCTGACACTTATCAGAAAACTTGACGAGCTGACGAGTATTCAAGATCAACAATAGAGCACTGACAAAACACCATGCAATAAAAAAACAACAGTTTTTAACATTTTTTTGACACTGATAGGGGGGAGTCTGACACTTATCAGAAAACTTGACGAGCTGATGAGTATTCAAGATCAACAATAGAGCACTGACAAAACACCGTGCAATAAAAAAACAACAGTTTTTAACATTTTTTGGACACTGAAAGGGGGGAGCAGTTGCTCCCCCCTGGTTACGTCCCTGACACTTATCAGAAAAGTTGATATTGAACCAAGTTTAACCCAAACTATGGTTTTGGACAGATATATGAAAATGTTCAACATAGTGAAACTAATGTCAGTGTCAAGGTTTCAATGAATCTCAGGATTGCTCGTACTCTTAAAAATTCAATTACATGCAAAGCCTAAAGAAAATATAAAAGTTGCATTAATAATGAAGCCACAAGCAAGTTACTTATTAGCTTCCTTACATCAATTATAATTTAATAATTTAAATTGCACGTTGTTCCTTTCACTGATAATAATTATTGACATGGAACCTTGTCTTCCAAATTACTCACTCTCTCTCTCTCTTTTGTATTTATTTTTATTAGAACAATCTTTCAAGAGGGTAAAAACTTGGTTAGCAAGTTGATCATCCCCCCCCCCCTGAGACCCTCCAGAGAAAATTACAAATGAAGGGGAAATAAATTAAAACAATCAAGAGAAAAGAATAACCGACAAATTTACCTGTTCCATGAATATATTCTGCACTTTTTTACTTAACAAAACAAGGTATATGCCAATCTAGATAATACTGTACAAGCCCTGTTACACAAGTAATCTATATATAAATTAGAATCAAGTCGATAAATTTGTATCTTTCAGGAAAGGCATGCCAAGATACTGCAAAGATATGCATTAGTTTTAAATTAGTAGGAAATTGAATAGGGGTGGTGAAGAGGTAGATTTTAGGATGGAAGGGGAAAGTTCCATCTAGACTTTTCTTTAGCTTTGCGGGGTGAGAAAGAGGAGGAATGCTCATTAATTTTTTGGGGAATGTTTTTTTCTTTAACAAGCCTAGATAATGGTATTGATAACAGTTTTAGAATTTAATTTTAATCTTTTGCACTCCTTGTTACAGAGAAGTTAACAGAGAGAAAAGAAAAACAATATTGAAATGTAATTGACTTGTTCACCCAATAACTTAGAAATATCCACTCTACCATTAGATTAAAGGATTACTTTAGGCAGACTTTAAGTTTTGATATATTAATAATAATAATAATAATAATAATGGACATTTATAATGCGCCGGTATCCGTCAAAAAAGATGCTCATGGCGCAGTGACACAAGCAGTGCTATGGCAAAAATGCAAGCAAAAATGGGCAACAGTGAACAATTATATGTCCATAATCAAAGAAAACAATGACAGAAGATAATGTTTCTGTAGGTATTCAAGTTTTTCACAAGCTATTCACATGCTTTCAAAATATACGCTCATTCTCTGAAATGCTCCTTTAAGGCAAAATTTCTGATTTCTGATGATAATGATGATGCTGTCGGCTCCTCTGTGCAGATCTAAAGTTTAATCTATTGTTTTTGTAAATTCTAATAACTCAACTATAAACATACACTATGTTCCTCTACCCTCAAAATGTACAAAGCTTCCTTGGATGGCAGTGAAAATCACTTATCCTTGACCAATCAGTAACACACTGTGGAAATGTTATTTGAGGCCATAACTGTCTTATGTTTCCCAAGGAGTTTTGTGTTCTATCTGAGGAACTGACTTATTTACCGATCTGTGTGTTTTATTAAGAATTTTGTATTTTGTATCTTCTCCCTTTGTTTAGAGCTCACTAGTGGGGAACTTATACTAACAGACACTTGAAGAGAAACAAACTGAGTTCTGTATTTTCTTGCCATCCTGTACCTCCCCCAGCCCCCCCCCCCCCATCCCCCCTCCAACCCAGCCCACCCCAACCCCCACGGATGTCATCACCAAACTTCCCTAATCACCCAGTTCTTAACATATCTATGCAAGGACACAAACTTATCCTTACCTGTTTTCTAAGGCTTTTTATCGTGCGGACATCCGTCTCATTTTGTTCCTTCATGTCTTTGTTCTCTCCTCTCAGCCTCTCCAGCTGCTTATCGGCCACTGAGACTAAATCAGCAATGTAAGGATCATCTACCTTGTATGTAAATGAAGGGAGCCAAGACTGCTCTGAGTGGGGAATGGTTGCATCTATTTCCATTCTTTGCCTACGAAATGGAATACTCCGTTTCTTACCTCCTGCAGAAATGACGTAAAAACGAATGAAAACATCATTCTGATGATTACTGTATTATGCTCACTAGCATAAACTGGCAACAGCAGAATTTCCAAAACAGTAAAGGAACTTACGACCTTAGTGGAAGTTGAACCAGTCGACTGATGGATATTACATCTACAACATCAGTACTCAACGATTAAGTACTGTATGCACACAGTACATGCACATCCATGCTTGGTATTATAATATCTGTACAATTGGTATGGTAAACGATGGTTGTAAATTTAAACAAATCTGCAAAAAAGGTACTCCATACCAAGTGGAATGACTTTGCACAGTTAGAAGTCAATTTCTATATCTCTGCACACATGGTACTCCATGATTGTAGGTGAACTGGCATATAATATGACTAATGACAGTTCATGGTCCACTCTTGTATTAAAGTACACATCTGTATTTAAGTATACAGTAATACCGACACAATTCGGACTTCATATCAGTAGCTGTTGTACGATATTTTGCACAATTGGTACTTGATTCCCATGGCTATGATTTCTGTACAAATGGTAACTTTTGGTTTTGTAGGTGCATTGGCATTATTTAAACAATGGGTACTTCATTCTCCGTTCAGCTCTAATAATTCTAAAGTAAGCATCTGAGTCTGAGATTTACACCAATATTAAAAGGAGAAACAATCCTAACCATTATCAATGGTCTATTGATGTGCTTCTGATCAACAACTTACCAAAACAGATGAGAATGTTTTTTCCCCGTCTGGAAGACATGGTTTTAATGACACGACTACAGGACTTGAGCAAGTATAAATATGATATCATAGAGCAACTTGTGCTTGAATTGGTACGGTTTTCTTGTATTGCTCATTATTCTCAATAAACATCTTTTTCTAGTCTGCTTAGTCTAAAACACATTTTTAATATCATAATTTGCAATAATAATCAAGGCATGTTTTTCATTAACAAGACGGTTTACTTTCAGCATTGAAATGATAATAAAAACAACACCTCCTAGTGGCAAAATGGTAGCCCCCTGCAAGTTACATGTATCACCCATAACATAAGCATCGAGCTATCATTTACAGTAAAGGTGACCATTTAGTGTTGTTTCTCCATTATTGAGACTTTTAACTTAAATGTCCTTTTCAGTACTGTACCTGGTGTTTGGACAACTGCATGTAAATTCTTTTCCTGAAGTTGAAGGATTTTATCAGCCTTGCTCTTCGAATCCTGCTCTAGCGATCGCACTTTATGAACGTACTGAGAGTTCAGGAAACGCAGATCAGCGTTCTCGTGTTCAATTTTACGGATTCTTGTTTTCAAGTCTTGACTTGTGGACTGAAGCTCTTCCTGTGCTCGTATCAACTGTTGGTGGAGGTCGTTATTCTCTCGCACCAACTTGGCATTTTCCGTTCGATAGGGTTCAACATGCTCTTCCCACCTACTTGATGTTTTCAATGTTTGTGATGCCTATTTGTAATAAAAAGAAAAGGATACAAAGTTACAAACTGTCTTTCTTAACAAATGGCACTACTTCGAAACCTTTTTCCATAACACATTCGTTTTAATTGATTAAAGGATGGTGAAGGGGTGAGGGAATTTCGTCGGACCTTCTTGTAAAACTCTTGGCATGAAACCATCCTAACAATATTACATCCATTATAATAGTTTTATCTCATGTTTGAGAGTAATATACCTGATCCAATATGTGCAATAAATGTTGTGCATAGTTAGTTACAACATCCACAGTACAGCCTTTGTGATTAGTTGGAGAACATAAAGATTAGTCTAACACTATTTCAGAGATATAGCCAGGCAAACATTTGTTGTGTATGTTGATAATGTACAGAATGTCTTGCAGCAGGCTATACTGTACATCTCTAGGACAGGATGATATGACTCAATTTTATAAAGTTATGACACAGAAAATAGGTACTCTAGTTACCACAGAAGCAAAAGATTAAAACGGTTGCTGTATTTTCCTATATATACTGATAGCAGGCAATCTGACGATTACAATTTTCTTTGGAATTCAAGTCTCGATATTGACCACATCTTATAATGCAATTTAAAGTGGAACATTATCATTTAATTTTGAACTTCCATACATCTGGACAAATATTGTAAAATCTAAATTGTAGGTACTGTATCTACATAACACAGATAGTCTGTTTAAAAGAGGGGAAAATCATGTTAAAAGGGGGCTGCCTGTCATTTACTTTACTGATGGAAGTTGTAGGCTAATGGTAAGTTTTTTAATTGAGAAAATTAAATTACTTAAATTGTAATTTTGACCTATAGCTCAATAGGTGAGGCATTGTTCAATTCAGTTCAAGGTCTGTAACAATCTCACAAGACCAAGGTTGGCATATTTTTCCAGCTCTATCATACAGTACCTTTTCCCCTCTTTGTAACATATTGTACTCATTCTACAGTATTGTATTTTACACCACCCTTTAGCAACCACAATATGTCCTGTTGTAACCACCAACCTACCCTAAGAAGCATGGGGCTGTGGTCACTCTTAGGAATGTTTGTATATGACGCATGTTAGTAGAAGTAGTTAAGAACAATGAGTGTGTATAATGAGACACTCTGAATACAGAAGTCAAAGCCATAACAACTCCTCTTCGAATCATCTCTTGTATAATTATCATCAAGAATATTACATGGTGTCAGAAGTGAAAAAGTTATCCTTATTTTAAGAATTTTCTAATTTTGTTACTGGAAATTGCAAATATGGATCAGCTGAGACAACCGGGCGAGTTGAGCCTTCAAGGAAACCTTGCGGAAAACTGGAGGAAATGGAAGCAAATGTTTCTTCTATACATTTCTGCAAGTGGTATAGCCGCTAAAACAGATGAAGTAAAGAGCGCAGCGTTACTTCATATTGCTGGGGAGGATGCAGTTGAGATTTACAACTCATTCCAATGGCAGGAAGCAGGAGATGAAAAGACACTTAATAAAGTAATGGAGAAATTTGAGGAGTACTGTGCGCCCAGGAAGAACATAACGTGGGAACGCCACATATTCAATACTACAAACCAAAAGCAACATGAGACCATCGACCATTATGTGACGGAATTACGTAACAAATCGAAAAGTTGCGAATTTGGAACCTTAGCAGAAGGATTAATTCGTGACAGGATCGTGTGCGGGGTCTGTGATGACCAGATCCGTCGACGTCTTCTCCGTGAAGAGGACCTGACGTTAAAGAAAGCTGTGGACATTTGCCGTGCAAGTGAAGCTACAACGCACCAAATGAAGTCGTTCACAGCGGACACAGAAAAGAACTTGCAAACGGTAAGAACTTTTGCGAATTCTAATACACTAAGAAACAAAAAGTTTCAGAATCAGACACAGTCATGTTTTAAATGTGGCAGGGCGTGGACTCAGAATCATGATTGTCCAGCTAAAGGGCTATCATGTAGAAACTGTGGAAAAGTGAATCATTTTGCAGTAGTTTGTAGAAGCAAGCAAGAAAATGCACCAAAGCAAAAACCAAAAGAAGTCAGAGTAGTCAAATCCCAGGGGAGAGATTCAGATTCTGACCCAGAAATTGATGAGTTTTTTATTGGAATGACAAAGAATGATTCCATCACAAACAAAGAAAAATGGGAAGTGACACTCAAGCTTGAGGATAAGCCAGTGCTATTCACAATTGACACTGGAGCAGAGTGCAATGTCATTAATTATGCCACATACCAACGTGTCACAAAACAACCTCTGACTAAAAGCGGAACAAAACTTGTGGGTTATGGAGGACAAAGATTGAGTCCCCTTGGACACATTAACTTACTTTGCGAGTATAAGGACCGCTACCATGTGCTAGATTTCCAAGTAGTAGATGGTTCACCACAATGTTTGTTAGGGCTGGAGAGCAGTCAAAATTTAGAGCTCATCAAACGTGTCTTCACCACAAAGGAAGAACAAAAGTCAGACATCCTGGATGAATACAAGGATGTTTTCGAAGGATTAGGCGAAATCACAGATGTGACGCATCATATAACAGTAGATCCTAATGTTCCACCAGTCATTCACCCGCCCCGAAAATTGCCCGTAGCTCTTCGGGACAGAGTTCAAAAGGAACTTGAGAGAATGGAAAAGCTTAATGTAATTGAGCGAGTGCATGAGCCAACACAGTGGGTGAATAGTATGGTGACCGTCATTAAACCAAACAAAACCCGCATTTGCATCGACCCCAGAGACTTGAACAAAGCGATCAGCAGGGAACATTTTCCTATGCGCACTATTGAAGAGGTGGTATCGGGAATGCCAAAAGCGAAAGTATTTTCAGTTTTGGACGCAAGCTCAGGTTTCTGGCAGATCAAACTTGACGAAGAAAGTTCCAAGTTCTGCACATTTAATACTCCATTTGGACGATTTAAATTTAATAGGCTGCCGTTTGGAATTTGTTCAGCTCCGGAAGTTTTCCAAGATGTTATGAGCCAGGTGTATGAAAGTATTGAAGGAGTTGAAATCGTAGCAGACGACATTCTAATCTGGGGAGAGACGGTAGCAGAGCATGACCAGCGGTTACGTAATGTTTTGGAGAGAAGCCGACTTAGAAAAGTCAAACTGAACAAAAGTAAATGTCAGATAAGAAAATCTGAAATTACCTATCTAGGTCATGTGTTAAGTGAGAGTGGGCTCAAGGTTGACCCAGAGAAGGTCAGAGCTGTCACAGAAATGAAGTCCCCAGAAGATAAGGAAGGGTTACAAAGGTTTATGGGTGTAATTACCTATTTAGCAAAATTTATCCCAAATTTGTCTACAGAGAGTGCACCCTTAAGGGCACTTCTTGAGAAAGGTGTGCACTGGGAATGGGGAGATGCTCAACAAAAGAGTTTTCAAAGGCTTAAAGAAAAGATTACGCAGGCCCCTGTTCTAAAATTGTTTGATGTCACAAAAGAAGTAACCCTATCAGTAGATTCTAGTAGCCTCGGTGTCGGAGCAGTAATTCTACAAGAAGGGTCCCCAGTAGCGTATGCTTCTAAATCATTGACTAAGAGTCAGCAAAATTACGCCCAAATCGAAAAAGAAATGCTGGCCATTGTGTTTGGTTGTGAGCGTTTTCATGAGTACCTGTATGGTCAGAAATCAATTCATGTTGAAACAGATCACAAACCATTAGAACCAATTTTTAAGAAACCCTTGTATCAAACTCCACATCGACTTCAGCAAATGTTAATGAAAGTACAGAAATACCCCCTGAGTGTACAATACCGACCAGGGGCAGAGTTATTTATTGCTGACACATTGTCTAGAGCAAGTTTAAAACAAGAAGCAGACAATTTGGGTGAAAAGGAATTTGAGGTGGCTCGACTTGAAATGCTGCCAATTTCTAAAACCAAAATGAGTGAAATTTTGCATGCTACAAGTGGTGATGAAGCCTTGGGAGAGCTGATTGAGCTAACCAGGCAAGGATGGCCTAGTTCAAGGACAGACGTCCCTATAGGTGCAAAACCGTACTGGAATTATAAACATGAAATCACTGTAAGTGATGGTCTATTGTTTAGAGGGGACAAGTTAATTATTCCAACTACACTAAGACCCAGTATTTTAAGTCAAGTCCACAATGCTCACCTTGGTGTTGAAAAATGTAAACGAAGAGCAAGGGACATTATGTTTTGGCCTCAAATGAGTGCTGAAATTGAAGATTTAATTTCAAAGTGTTCCATCTGTAACACACACAGGAGGCAGAATCAAAAAGAACCTCTACATTCTCATGAGATTCCTCAAAGACCTTGGCAGAAGCTGGGTGCTGATCTCTTTGAGTGGAATAGAAATAACTATTTGATTTTAATTGATTATTTCTCTGGGTACTTTGAAATTTCACATTTACCTAGTACTAAGAGTGAAACTGTTATAGTACATTGTAAATCACAATTTGCACGCCATGGTATTCCAGATGTCCTTATCACAGATAATGGACCCCAATTCAAAAGTTGGCAATTTGACAGTTTTTCGAAACTTTATAAATTTCATCATATTACGTCTAGTCCATACCATCCTCAGTCTAATGGCATGGCAGAGAAAGGGGTGCAGATTGCAAAGGCTTTGCTAATGAAGGCAAAGGAGAGTGGACAAGATCCATACCTAGCTTTATTAGACTACAGGAATACACCAAGAGATAATATTCTCGGATCACCTGTACAACGACTTTTTGGACGAAGGACAAATACCCTACTTCCAACGACTGAGCATTTACTCAAGCCGAAAATACTGAAGCCAGAGACAGTACACAAAAGACTGGTAGAGAAGCGACAAACACAAAAAACATATTACGACCGACAGACAAAGAAATTACCAGAACTGCAACCAGGAGATAATATTCGCCTACAGACTGACAAAGGTTGGAAACCAGCCACTATTGTATCTAAGGCTGAGCAGCCCAGATCATACTATGTAGAGACAGCTGAAGGTGTACAGTATAGACGCAACCGCAAACATTTACTTAAAACTGGTGAAACATTTAGTTATGACAGATATGACGACAATGACATAGTTAATTCTGACAATGAACAAACCTCTTCAGAGGACCAAACCACGAACACTGATTTTCGAAGAAGTATTAGAGCAAAGACAAAACCACGTTGGCACAGTGACTATGAAATGTGACCAAAGGAATTTAATTATTTTGATAGTGAAGCGGAAGTCATTTGGTAACTTAGAACCAGTAGTCGAATCTTTGCTAGAGATTGAGTTTACAGTTATGCAGTGTTAGGTCATTGTCATTCAAGTATATTTCTGGATAAGTAAATTGTTTCTCATCCACATCCTTAAATTTATTTTAACTGAAAAAAGGGAGATGTAACATATTGTACTCATTCTACAGTATTGTATTTTACACCACCCTTTAGCAACCACAATATGTCCTGTTGTAACCACCAACCTACCCTAAGAAGCATGGGGCTGTGGTCACTCTTAGGAATGTTTGTATATGACGCATGTTAGTAGAAGTAGTTAAGAACAATGAGTGTGTATAATGAGACACTCTGAATACAGAAGTCAAAGCCATAACAACTCCTCTTCGAATCATCTCTTGTATAATTATCATCAAGAATATTACACTCTTACCTTCAGTTTTGACTCTTTCAAACTCTCTGTGGTGTGAATAAGATCATTGAATAGCTTCTCTACCAGAGGAAGTGATTCTATTCCCAAGGGCTGTTTGTAACCAAGCTGGTCAAGCCTCTTACGGAGGGAGACAAACTTTGCTTCTGCCATTCCACTCATGATTGATGATATCTCTGAAAATGTTTAGGGTGAAAACAATGCTCAATTACATAAAGTACTGTAGGGCCTACATAATAATATTTTTGTGCACTACAATGTGTATCAACTTTGTCAGTTAGGGCCTACATTCATTGAAAAATAGGCCAATTGGGAAGTAACAGTTGTTCGTTATAAATACCACCAACCGAATCATCTTGTGCTTTTCAAACATTACATCTTCCTCACAGGCTCACAAATGTTAGCAAGAAACAGAGCTTGGAAGGATTGTCATTCATTTTTAATTGTATGTTATTAGGCCGTAGCTATTCTTACGACTAGTCGTAACAATTATTTATAAACTATTCTTACGACAAAGGCGAATTCAAGCGCAGTAAAGTAAATAAAGCAACTGCGCATGTAGTAGGGGTAACCCTTACCCTAACTTTAACCCTAAATCCCAATCCTAACCCTAACACTAACCCTAACCGAAAATTATTGTTACTCCTGGTCGTAAAAATATTACTCCTGTCATAAAAATATCAACTGCGCATGCGTAATCGGAAATTATTCTTACGAACAGTCGTAAGAATAGCCACTTTGATGTTATTAATCACATAAAGACCAGACCAGAAAAGTACTTACTTATTCTACTTCCATTTGATATAAGTTATAGTGTACTCTTTGTTTGCTGTATTTGCTACTGTTAAATTTTTATTACTAATTTAATTTGTAATAATACCCACGGAATTTAGAAAAAAACTACACTAAACCTAGCCTAAATATAGTTAACACAAATTAGAGCAGCTAGACCATAGCCTAAGTATCAAGAATGTAATTTTTAGAATTTCAACTTATAGTAGGCTAAATAAACAGTTCTTCCCAGCAACAAAGAAAAACTAATCAAATTTCTAACTGAGTCCTAGTATGAGTATGTTATCCTTAGATTACCCTAGGCTAATGTCTCAAACATTGCTTCACACCAATATAGTCCATTCATTTCGCAAAACTAGGCCTTGCATAGAATTAAGTATTTGATATACCGTTTCTTCGAAATTCGTAGTATCATATCATAATTCGTTTTATGTTTAGAGTCCTTATTTTCTTTTTATTTCATATGCAAATGTCATATGAACATAAAAATAATTCTCGAATGCAGTACGTGCATTAAGCCCCTCTAAAAAGAGGATTTTATACGCGATTGGACCGCTGACCATTGTCCGGACCCCGCCATTATATTTGAACAATTATACGGAAGCGTTGAAACTTCGAAGGCCTCTCTGACCTATAGATATTGTAACCATGGAGTAACTAACTATGCACGACGTTTATTACAAATCTGGGATCAGCTTATCGTTCAACCCTCAAAACGAGCAGGCAACAAGAGATAATATTATTTGAATGGATGGATGTAATATTGTTGGGATCATACCGCTGCGGAGAATGCTTCGAATCAGACGGACGTTTACGCGTACGGATTACGCAATCGAGACGATGTATCACTGAATCAGGAATGTAGCCTATACTCATTCATTAATATAAGCGTAGTCAGAGTACGGTCCGCCAGTTTTTGAGATTTTAGATCTAGAAACTATAGTGTAGAGGTCTCTGATACTGTGACTACTTGTATGCATACCTGAGTGCATAGGCGTAGGAGCCCAATTTGATTTTTGGGGGGGGGGGGCGGGGGGGGGGTGGCTGTAACGACTTGCCCGAAAAATATAACCAAAATTGTTCCCTTTCCAGGAGCTCACTACTATTATGTGATAGGGACATAGCATACAGCCTCATGAAAGTTACTGTTAATATATTCGGTTGCACACAGACCTCCTTCCTGTTAAGTTGTGTATTTGTCTTTTGTTTTGAAGTTAAGAGTTTCAGTTACAGCTAACCTGCTCCGCCCAACCTGCAACTCCATTCTATAATAAGACCGTTCATCTGGTTGTGATACATGTCAAAAAATGCATTAAATCCAATTTCAATTCAAATTAGCAACCCGCGTCGTAATAAAATGATAGCAACCAACCAGAACTAAGACTGATCCTTACTTATACATGGCATAATGATAAGTTAAACCTAACAACAAAATAACCTGCAAAACTCAACCATAGTTTAAAATAAAGTGGATGATCTTTAAAGCCATTAATGCGCATATAAATTACCAAAAGAAGCCTGTAAGTCTATCAATAAAGAAGTGCGATATACGCTTCCGTACTTTTCAATAGATCAGAGTTCATTTGTTTTTATTTGGCGCCATCACTTTTCAGACAGAGTTTAGTTGCCATGACAGCACATATGTACATGTTTGTGTACGACCCATAGAAATTTCTGTGGTACGACGCGACATGCATGGTTCTTTTAATCTATTTACTCAGTTCATATCTTAGAGCTGTGTCCTTTTTAGTAATACCGTACGTTAGGACGTGAACTCCGGCCATACTGAATACTGTAGCCTAAACTGTTTAAATGTGATCAACTGAAACAAATAAAACCCGGTTACGGTAAGAAACTCGTTCACTGAATATACAAAAGTATGATATGATGATTAAAGTGTCCGTATTGGACTTACCCTCTTCGGATATGCACTATGAATACGATTGCTATAGCTTAGCCACGGAGAAAAACCTGTTTCGCGAACCTAGGGCTAATGCTATCAAGTAACAGGACTGTATCCTAGAGTACAGGCGGTTCCAACATTGGAGCGACTGTCTACAATTACAAACTAGCGATTAGCACAAACTTGACGTAGGCCTAATAGAGAGTAACCTGAGTGGTACAGTAGAAGTGGAGAGCTATCCCCAATAGCCTAAATGTACAACCTATGTGTAAATGCCATAGTATTCTTAAGTTCTAATAATAATATTGCTAACGTTTAGGGCTAAGTCAGAACCTAGGCTACAGACTGATTACACTATTCTGTTACATAGAAAGATAAGTCGTAGGCTATCAGGACTAGGCAAGTCTAGCAAAAATTGACATAAACAAAACTTTGCTGTGAATCAATGTCATTCAGAGTTTTTGATGCATTTGGTTAGAAATTTAATATATTTTCAGATTTTCTGTGTCATTATGAAAACTACTACTAGGCCTAGGCTAGTATGATATAGGTTGTATTTCTTTCTTACAGTACAATCAGTATATTCGAAAGAGGCTGAGCAATAAATTCATAATTCGCCGAAAATATTTGGTTTTGTAGATTCCATTATATATTTTGTAAAAAAAAAATGGGAGTATATTTATTTTATAGGAAAGTGTAAATGCTATGTTACATCCCCTTCAACCCATTACTTTTATTTAGCAGCTTCTTTTAAATTATATTCTGGAAATTTTATATATATATATATATAATAATAATAATACAATTTATAAAGCACAAAATCCAAAAAGTTCCTAAGCACTTTACAAAGAAAATATGAACAAATAAACACAAATACAAAGACGAAAGAAAATTTATTTAAATAAATAAGTTTTGAGTTAAATTTGAAAGTAGTTAATGAGGGTATGTTGCAAATATCAAAAGGCAAAGTATGCTAAAGAATAGTTGATATGAATCTAAAATTGACATGCTATGGGACACCACTTACTATTCCAATGTACAATGTACCACGTAAAAAATAAACACTTTTATTTATCAATGTTTTGTTGTGATTTTCTATCATTCTCTTTACAAACAAGGTGGTAACCGTTTGCAAAGATGGCAGAATGGAAATATGACCTTGCATTAGTGAACACGTTGACAGACAAGAAAGTCCGCAGCCAGGCATGGTAGGTGATTTATGATTGGTTTACTTCTTGATAAGATTCTAAACATTCACAGCGATCCAACAAAAAGATTACAAAATGGGACAATTTGCAAGGGTATAAAAGAAAATCCATATGTTGCATGGTTAATTTTTCATCTGTGGAAAGAATGTTCTTCTATTTCATTATCATGTTAAGATCATATTAAAAGGAAGATCGTTTTTAAACTGCATGCTTGAGTCAACCACCTACTGTAACATTCCTCCATGGAAGTAACTGGACATGTTTGTATGTTTTATAGGCCTTAAAGGCATGATGTCACCTACTATAATTTTTAGATTTCAACGTGTTTTATATTCATGGTTAAATATGCTTCTCTTACTTTTACTCGATCAGCCTGATTTTCATTAACTGTGTGTTTAAAACAAAATTGCATTTCATGACCACTTTGATGTTGTAATCAATCAAAAGTTCTGTCACAATTCATAAACAATGATGTATCTGTGATGTTAGTGATTACTGACCATTGCTTATTCACATATCATTGAATATTTTTAATTATGATTTAAAATAAAAAATAATACACCAGTCAAAGGAACCTTTCAGTGAAAATGTGTCCCATTGCTACATTAACAAACTACAGTTCTCTTTGCTTTAAAAAAGAAAATGTTTTTGACCAGTGGATTCAGTTATCCTCAACCTTGCTGAATAGGAATGATAGAGTAGAACATTTTATTTTGTAAGTTCCTCCTCATTTCACAGTTTCTCTAATTTATGGATGACAGAAGTGTGTTTAATTATTTTTTCTCCAGGTACAAGGAAAGATTAAAGACAAAATTCTTGAAAAACAGGAAACCTGGTGACCTGGATAAATCTCTTGTTGGAGCTAAATGGCAGTTTGCCCACGATGGACTGGATGATTTCAGAGATGGACTTCCACCAAATGTTGAGGGATCTATAATGGTTAAAGTGAGTAATACAATATGCAGGGCAAAATATTAAAGGATTTGTTCTGATTGTCAACCAGGTGTAAATTCTTGGTTGTCTATCTGAAAAATATAGCGAAATAACGAAGAACAACCAATACGTACATGTGTAGGTTTGGTGAATACAACACCAGCTTAATGCTTCAAGTGGATCATAGGCTTACCACAATATTTGTTAAATTTAAGTATCTTTAAAGTGATGGAGGGAGAAAGCAAGTTATCTTTTGACCTATTTGGGTGTATTTAGTTACATTGCAATGTGAACTTGATGTAAATTTGTCGTCCATCAGACAACCTCCAAAGCTGAATTTGGTTCTCCCAACAGAAATTTGGTCATCTCAGATAACCATTAAAAATTTGCCCTTGTATAGTTTATTTTAAATCAGATGTAAAAGATGTTACTGTATTGGTATTCCTATGTGCAATGTTAACTTTTTATTTGTTATCCAGTAAAGTGTCTTATAGTTAATATGTACTTGTGTAGTAAATTTTGGTTCTGGAAGTACTAAGTACCTTCATTTGGATTAAAAAAAAATAGAGCTAAGAATTTGACTCGTAAACAAATTGTGAAAACATGTATATTTTTTTTAGGTCAAGTTGGTTTTGCTTTATTCTTGTTTTTAGTATTTCCATGCTTCAATTTTTCATTTGTATCTTTTTATACATCAATTAGGGTTGCAAGCAGCTAGAACCAAACCTATATGGCGACAGTTACAATAAATACCCTATGAAGAAATCCCTGAGCAAAGGAAGATTTACTAAAGAAGAGGTAGCATACTCCAAAGTCACCCCCCTTCAACAGCAGAGGCGTGATCATATCAATGAGCTTGAGGCTGGACTCCTACAGCATCCACTAGCCCTCTATCCACATCTTGAAGAAAGCATTCCACCAGATGTAAGCCCCTCTTTTCTTTTGTGTAAATATAAAGTTAATCAAAGATGTTTAGTCTAAAGGAGTTTATTGAAACCAGAAATTGTTTCTGTATTTCCATTTACACAACTATGCTTGGAAAATATGTCTTCTGAGCAGATGGCAGACTAACAGAGATTCTTGGCTCCATGTGTCGAAAAAAAATTAGCAATCAAATCCTGGTGTAACCTTGAAATGCACTATGAATCGCTGGTGATTACAGCTTCCTAGTTGGTACCCATTTTTGGCTTCTTGTAACATATTTGGGTTTGGTGGCAAGAACCTGCTTTTCTAAAAGTCTCTCGCATTCAGTGTAAACTCTATTTTTTGCTCCCGTTCAGGTCTTTGAGGATGTAGTTGATATTCTGGACCCTGAGATGAACATGTACAGTGATGATGAGGAGGATGAGGAAGAGGAGGAAGGTGGCTTTGGGGAACAATTTCTCAACGAATCATCCGTGGTAAATTCATCCTCAGAAAAAGGAAGTAAAGAAGTCAAACCAGAAATGAGAAATTCGACAGAGTAAGAATATTTACAAATATTACCTCTACATCTTTACAATTCCATGAGGAAGAATCTTGATAATTAATTTATATTTTTTTGTGTGTTAAAGCTTGTGGTTTGGCTTTCATTATAACTGCTCATGCCTTAAAATACACATCAGGGGAAACCGTAGTTCATTTTGTAGCAGTGTCACAATGGGCACTTAATTTTTTTTTCTCCAAACAAGCTGTCCATTTTCTGAATCAAAAGGACGAAACTTCATCAGTTAATAATATATAATACATGATTAATTTTGCTGCAAGGGCCAGAAAAATAACGAATGGCTTTGTTAATGTGGAGTTTAAGAAATATATTACAACTATATGAAAACAATTAAAGTATGTAGATAAATGCAGCTCTAGTGTGAATGCATAAACATTTCTCTTATTACTCTTAGTTGCTAAGTACTGCTTGATTTGCCCCAAATGTGGAAAGTGCGATATTTTTATTATGATCTTGTCGATATTTCACAGCAGTCTGTTAAATGAGGGTGAAGTGAAGAATCCTTACCGTTGGTTACCGAAGAAGGAGGAGCAGGTGGTGGATGACAAACGATTAAGACAACGGCGCCCTCAGTCACCCTCGCAGGACGAACACATCAAAAATGTAACAAAGGAGTTTTGCGACTGGGTCTCTGGCCTGGGTGGCGAAAGCAACAACATCGAGGAAGCCACAATACACAGTCTATTCGCCAGCGGCTACGAGACCAAACCGGCTCTGTCCGTGCCAATCCATGTGGTAGAACTGACCAACGTACCGCAAGAGCTGAGGATGTCTGCCACTGTCTCTCACGAGGAACCGCGGGTGCAATCGCTGCAAGATATAGAGCAAACTCAGAAACAGCTGGTGAGTCTCGAATGTCATAAATGTTCATCTGGTGAGGATTTTCTTTTTTCATTTATTTATTTCCAGTATAAATAATATTTATAAACAGGACATCAAAAGTGAGTAGGTAATAAGAAAATATAATTTTTGTTTTTGATTTTTGGAAATGTTAGTGTACAAAAACAAAACAAAAATATCATACCTGCTATCCAAGATATCAGTGCGATCAGTGTGCACCGTTGTGACACACACAGACACACGCACACACACACACAAATAGTAAAATAAGAGGAACAAGAGCTGCCTGCCACTTTAGTATAGCATAAATTGGTAATAGCATTAGAGCTGAAAAGTATTTTGTTGAAGAAGAGAATTTAACTTTTGATACCTTTTCAAACAACATTTTTTTATAAAGTGATATTATTTCATTTCTCTTACCTGTCCTTGTTCTACAACAATCCCCCATCTGAGCTTGCATAGGGAGAGGGGTTGTGAAGGGAATGGGAGGGTCAGGAGTGGGGAGGGGATAGCTCATATCCACCCCAAAAGGAGACTGTTAGAGGGGATTGAGTGGAAGCATGTTGATTCATTCTGGAAGGACCACAGTCTTTGTCACTCTTGTGGAGTATGATACCCCTTGAATTCTTCCCTCCAGCACCCCTCAGACAAATTCAATTTGCTAGAGTTGAGGACTGTAATCATGGTTCCATTCGATTTCCAGCTTAATTTCTTACCTATTTTATCATATGACTGACGGTGTCTGTTGATTGTAGATCTGTTTACAGATTGTACATTTTACACCCATATGTTTTATTGTTTCAGTACAACAAAGGCTACACACCCAGCTGGATAAAATCTAAATATGGGGCTTGGTATTTAGATCCGTCATCCTGGAAACTAAGAAGAGCTGATGAGGTGAGGAGTTATTATTTGCTCTTAACAGTCGAATCCAAAATCTATTCTAAAAGGACCTGGTTGCACCTGTATGATAGCTTACCCCACCATACTGACAGAACAGACAACATACATGAACAGCCCCTGACTTTTATTTCACGGAAACCGGGTATTCATACTGTCAGTACAAGTGCTTTGCAGCAAAAACTTTAAATAGTTGTTTTCTTTATCCTGTATTTGCCTAGGCCCCCTAAGCAACCCCGGCTCCAGAGCTATAGCCACTCTCACCCTCTATTTAGATATGTGATTACTGCGTGTGTTTGCTTATAATAAGTTAACACTTTTAACCTAGTCAATGCAACAGGTGTGTAATTTCTTATCAACAGTTTGATACTTTATTTATGTCCAAAAATCATATGTTTAAACAGTTTGATACTTTATGTCCAATAATCGTGCCCCCTCACCCCCCAAAAAGGACCATGTCAAAGAAAATCTAAAACCTAGAAAATGGCTTGCTTTGCTGTTTGTGATATGTTAATGGCTCCAAAGTTAGTCTTTTTAGTTTATATATATTTTATTTAATCGATTATCAATTTCATTCATCATCGGTCTGCTTTAATCTTTTTCTGTGAAAGCCTTTGGAAGACCCTCAATCTATTAAAGACAAAGAGATGTCCGAGTCGAAGAAAAAGAGTCTGGCCATGGACGAGCAGCTGGCTCCACTTCACGGAGCTAAATCATTCAAAGATTTCGTCGAAAAGAAGGACACTCGAGTCCCAGAAGTAAGTAAAATGAGAGGAAAATTTTGTTAAAATATGTTTACTTCGGATACAATTTTATGTCACAGAATCTCATCTACTAGAACAAAGTAGGTACTGGTGAATACAGCTTATAAGCAAATAATCATGTTGAAGTATATTAAGCTACACTGAAAGTCTATTTGTCTGATTTGTTTCATATAAAAATGAATCATTTCTGCCTTTTTGTCATGTCCTTGGAAGGGTATGGGTGGAGGGGGGGGGGGGGAGCTTAATAGAGTATGTGGCTAATTGGACACAATTTTAGTGTTGGTATTTCTTGGTCTAGAAAAGAATTGAAACTAGTGAATACTGTGAAAGGTTAGGGAATGTAATCCTATTTGCAACTTATGATATGATCTCAGAATTTATTATATCATACATTGACAATGAATTAAATATGCAGGGTCCGTCTTATGGTTTGAAGCACTTTTTTTTAACTGGTATTGATACCACTTGATGTTTTGTCTAAAGGAAAGTACAACTTGTTAACATAAACATAAAACTTCTTTGGAGCCAGAAGATAGTGTAAGTTTAGGGGTTTTCCGTACTGGCGTGCCCTCCCAAAAGTATGATGACTCAGGGGAGAGAAGTTGTAAAGATAACGCAGGAACAAAAGATTAACGGTAAACTTAATTAATTTAATAACAATTAACTGAAGCAAACTAAATATAAAATATAATTTACTTACAACAAGCTCACTTCACACACACACACATATAACTCAAACGTACTCACTCGCTCACAAGTGTTGACCGGTCAACCATCCGTATTCACTCCCTCATTCATAAGCTCTGCCAAACATTTTCAAACACAAGAAAGTTCTCTCACACCACACGCACACACTCACACAAGTTACACGCACGCAACACAATCAGCGCGCCGCGCCCGATACATTTAAAAACCTCCGTACGCAATTAAACAGCGATGCATCGATACAAGCGCACCATAGCCTAACGCTACACTATATACATGTACGCCCACACAAGAATACGCCTATCGTATTAATCGCTCATTTACACTCTTTCCACCTGAAACGCAGACTTCTCCTGAAGTCTAAAACTAATCAATCGTTATAATCGCTCATTTACACTCTCTTTCCACCTAAAACACAGACTAAAAATAGTCACATTCCTCGCTACCTAGAAGGTGGTAGGTACTTATGCCTAGGCTTAGACAGCCAGTTTGACTCAAAGTCCTTCTCTCTCAAACGGAGCTCGAGTCCGTAACATTTGTAGTAATCGAGATCAGCCACTTCTTATCAAACTCCACATAAAAGGACTACTTAGAATAAAAAAAATAAACTAAAAATTTCATAAATAACCACAACACCACATGCATCGTGTATGGGCGCACACATATGAACAGCTTTACAGGTCTATGGCAAATTTGCATCAATGCATCAGAAAATCATCCTAAAATTTGTAATTGTCTTAAAAATTGTCACACATTCGGAATAAACTAATCAATGAGCTAATTAAATCCACCCCAGGTCAAAGACAGCGGTGTCCGTTGTGATTGCATTAGTTCCAAAACGAGGCGTCGGAAATCCTTTATTACTCCTTTCGGATCTTCTTATTTGAGTAGAATTTGTTTTTTTCTCAACCGCATTTTCTTGTGGCTTTTTCTCTTCGATTTTCTTGATTGGCCTCCTCCAAGTATATAGTGGATGCATGACTTTTTCTTTCAGGTTGGGGACGTTTAATTTTCTATCATCATCCGGTTTCATGTCTTCCTGCAAGGTGCACAATTTCAGCTCGTTTCTGTGGATTACTTGTTTCTTTCCTTTTCCATTTTCAGGAAATATCACATATACTGGTATGTCCGGGTTAGGTTGTTTAGCTATGATGTAGACATCTTCCTCCCACTTATCTTGGATTTTGCATCTCCCCCTGACTTTCCTTTTTCCATTTTGTTTAATTCCTTTTAATATGATTTAATAATTTAATACGATATTGAAATAAAATCTTGAATAAAATTCGCTAACAACTTTACTTGTTTACTTTTCTTTTAACTAAAATTACGTACGTGCCTCTGCGAAATCTTTAAAACTAAGCCAGTACTCCAACACTTCTGACACCAATGTAAGTTTAGGGGTTTTCCGTACTGGCGTGCCCTCCCAAAAGTATGATGACTCAGGGGAGAGAAGTTGTAAAGATAACGCAGGAACAAAAGATTAACGGTAAACTTAATTAATTTAATAACAATTAACTGAAGCAAACTAAATATAAAATATAATTTACTTACAACAAGCTCACTTCACACACACACACATATAACTCAAACGTACTCACTCGCTCACAAGTGTTGACCGGTCAACCATCCGTATTCACTCCCTCATTCATAAGCTCTGCCAAACATTTTCAAACACAAGAAAGTTCTCTCACACCACACGCACACACTCACACAAGTTACACGCACGCAACACAATCAGCGCGCCGCGCCCGATACATTTAAAAACCTCCGTACGCAATTAAACAGCGATGCATCGATACAAGCGCACCATAGCCTAACGCTACACTATATACATGTACGCCCACACAAGAATACGCCTATCGTATTAATCGCTCATTTACAATAGGATCCCAGTTTTCAAGCTAGTAGGAGCTTTTTTGAGGTTGTACGATACCGAACAAGGAAATAAATATGGGATAAAAACCCCTCCCCTTTGGCTTTGGGAACAAAACGTAACATTTCTCTGGAGGAAAGCAGAGAGTTGCACAGTTTGGTGTCATGTAGTCTCCTTTATCAAACTGATGACGATTCATATTTCTATCGATATAAAGAGATTATCCATCGACAGCTTCAGTCTCAACCTTTGATGTTTTCTTCTCCCTCAGTTCCTTGAGAGGGTCGCGATGTTCCAAGCTAAAGCAATAGCAGAACAGGAGGCAGCCGCTACGGCAGAGAGCGGACACGTGGCCAGTAACAGCGGAGTTGGTAGTACCAAGGCTTACAGCATAACAAGTTGATTGGCTGGCCCTCCTCTCCTTAGACCATCAAATACCAGTTCGTTTGTCATCTGATACAGTAGATCTTGATGGACGAACTTGTGAAATTTTTTATATTTGCGGAGGAAAGGTTCTCTTTAGAAGGGGTGTGGTATACATGATATCATATTCAAAAGGAGGTGATAAACAAAAAGACCATCGGTAATCGTAATGCTTGAGCAACTCACGAGGAATTCATTCGTGTCGCTAGGTGTGCAAAGATTCATGTGATTATCTGATAAGCTTAAGGATTGCAGATTGCTTATATGGACAGTCATGAAAATAAATTATATGATAGGAACTCAGTTTTGTCTTTGATGTTCTGATATCCTGTGATTTTATTGCTAACAGCTGATTGGTTATCTAGTAACGAGTGAATGATGCATCTTATGATGATGCATGAGATATTTTGTGAGTGAAGGATCATGGACTTTATGCAGTGGACATTGTTCCGAAGGTAGGATATACATTAGTGTCATGAGGGAGGGTAGTAGGATGGAAAAAATATGACAATTTTGTTCAGTGGCGAAGCTAGAGGTATTGGTCAAGGGGGGCGAGAATGGTCTGTGGGGGCACTATCTAAGCGGAGCGCCACCACGGGTTGGTGCGGAGCATACCGGAATTTTTGAGTAAAGATACTCCCTAGATCGCCGGAAATGACCCTTTCCGGGCCTTGCTAATTTGCAGATAAACGAAGAATAAATAGATGTCATCGCCAAAAACTGTGACAAATGTCAATATGTAGATGAGAGCGCAATAAAAAAGTCAATAATCGCGAATAAGTAAAAAGTGGTAAAAAGCTGAAAAGGGCGCCAGCAGTCCATTTGAGTCTGTCAGGGGGGGCATCCGCCCCCCCCCTGACTGTATGGACGCTCCGCCACTGATTTTGTTGATGAAACAGAGTTTCCATGTAAGGAGTTGATAAGAGATATGTTGCTGAATTTAAAGAAGTTTACCCAAGGAAAGGATTAGAAAGTATTTGAAATCCTCATCAATGATTAAATTACTTTAGAATTTCCCAGTCTTATTTCTGTTCAGAATTTTTCCTGATATGAAAGTAGACCTAATATTTAAAATATTGAAATTCTCTTTACACCTATTCCTTGCCTCTTTCTGGGTTGTAGGAACAGACTGAGGCACCTGGCATAGTGATCCAACTGTGGTGTGGGGTCTTGAAACAAGTCGTTTATTCAACACCTCGTAAGAAACTATCATTTAGTGAGGGGGGGGGGGGGGATGGGGACATCAAGCATTTGATGTTCTAGGAGGTGTTATTTCAGCACTGATAATGTGCATGCTGCTTTTGTCAAGATGCGGTTAAAAAAATGTTGGCTTAATTATACACCTTCTTGATATAATGTATAGGATTTATTTGATATGCAAGATTTTGCTTTGCAACTTCCAGGAACTTTCTAGAGGATTGTTTGGAATTTCTCATGTGTGTAAGTGAGGTGTAGGGGCAGGTGGAACGGTTGGGGGGCAGGGGGAATGGAGAGGAGGGGAAATAGGCAGGTGACAAGTGAAACGCATCTGCTGTCAACTTAGTAGAAGGTTAATTGATTCAAAATGTAAATAAGTTTGTATTTTTATGATGTATATAAAGAAGTAACACAAACAATAGATGTATATTTCAACAAGATACTGTTTTTCGTAATTATTTTGTCTTGCAGTATCATTTTAGGAAAAAATAATCTACTAATTTTTGGCTAAGATCATGTGTAGTATATGCTCGTTTTTGTGGGGAATCCTGATACACATCTGACTATGATCACACAGCCACAGTCTTGATGGAGGGGACGGGTTGAGAATGGATCAGGAGTTTGGTTTTCGTGTCCAGGTTCTTTCTTCGGTGACTTTTCTTAAAAAGCATCATTATTTCCATTTTCTTCACATGAATAGGCATATCCTTAAAGGCATTGAAGACTTGACCTAAACCGTGTGCCGCTCTCTGAAAAAGTTAACTTTCTGTTGCTTGCAAGCGAAGTTTTTTTCTTGTCGCACAAAATGCAGACAGTAATGAAACGTGTTACCTTGTTATCTTTTATCTGGACCTGAGATGACCATCGCTGCTATGTACACTGTGTTGTGGGTATTGACCGTAGCTGCATTTATTGACTGTACACGAGTGTCTTATTACCGACGGTAGCAACATGTGTGTGTATTTTCTGGGATCGATGGTGGTGTCTAACACTTCTGTTACACCTCATTCGAATCTAGGTCAGATTACTGGCATCAGACGTTTCTTTGTGCATGAGTCTTCACTCCCTTTAAGTCTAACAATCCCCAGACTAGTTCCAAAATTGACTGTTCCCCCTCCCCCCTCCCCCCTTCTCCATTCCCCTTCTGTCAACATGGAGAACAAACTACTGCAATTACTATATATGCACTATACTACTCTAAAAAGTTCAGTAGGTTTAGCATCATATCATTTGGAAATCAGAATGCAGTGCAAGTTCAGTGAGTGACCATAAGAGGATTGCTGTAGAATAGAGACAAAAAGCAAGTTTTCCTTCAAATGTCCAGATTTTCCACAACAAGAACATCGAACGCGTCTTTTGGCTTGTAAAACCCAAACCTCTCTAATAATATCGGTGGCTTAGGGTTATAGTACTTCTTCAGTTCTTTATATACTTCCGTGAACTTCTTTGTGGATGGTCTAATCAATATGGGGTACAAGCTTTTAATATAATGTTAACCGTTCTTCCTTACGACTCCCTTATTTCAACGCCAGGGCAGTGGCGGCGGAACCGGGGGGCTTGGGGGGGCTCAGCCCCCCCAATGAAAAAGTTGAGGGGGCAAATACATTATAAGCCCCCCCCCCCCAATATTTACCAAGGCTCCGTAACGTGCATCTGCCCATTTTTCAATGCATACTTGTCGATCTGTCAGATGCACACGTATGCTATATAGGTGTAATAATTTTAGTAATTGCTGGGGGACCCTCGGCCCTCCCCTGGCTATAGACCACATTGTCACCCCAACCGCGTCTTCACGCCCCGTGAAAAGTGGAAGCATTGAGTGTGAGTACCGGTAAGCGTAACACAACTTCGTCTTAGGCCAATGACTTGCCTCATTTCAGCCAGTTCTCCAACACCACCTTACTTAGTGGCGGAGCGTCCATATATACAGTCAGGGGGCGGATGCCCCCCCCCCCCTGACGGACTCAAATGGACTGCTGGCGCCCTTTTCAGCTTTTCACTACTTTTTACTTATTCGCGATTATTTACTATTTTATTGCTCTCTCATATACCTATTGACATTTGTCATATTTTGTTGGTGTAATTTTCCGACAAAATGGCGACGACACCTATTTATTCTCTGTTTATCTGCAAATTAGTAAGGCCCGGAAAGGGTCATTTCCTGCAATCTAGGGAGTATCTTTACTCCAAAATTTTCTGTACGCTCCGCGCCAACCTGTGGTGGCGCTCCGCTTAGATAGTGTCGAAAGCGCACCTACAGACCATTCTTGCCCCCCCGACCAATACCCCTAGCTCCGCCACTGCCCTTACTACACTCAAAAACGTCTTTGCGAGTACACTACGAGTAATAGCTACTCTCTTAAAACACCATCGAATATACAAATTAAAATCTTTCTACAGACTTTTACGTGCAATCTGAGAAATTGCAGGCTTGAGACCCATATTTTAGGGCTAGGTATTCGCAGCATAAAACACTCGGGAAGTGCCGTTTCCGGCCATCTGGGGGTTTGAAAACCCCCAAATTTTCTTGTACGCTCCGCGCCAACCGATGGTGGCGCTCCGCTTAGATAGTCTCCACACATTAGCCCCCCCAATAATTTTTCCGTTCCGCCGCGCCTGCGCCAGGGTCGATAATTTCTTCAATACAAACAATGGCTAACACGTGCCAAAAAAAAAAGAAGAAAGAATGAAACATAGTACATATATTTTTGAAGCTTCCGTAAATTAATCTTCATACCAATTAAAATTCCTCCTTTATCCCGGTTGAGGTAAAAAAAGAAGTAATTTTGCGTCTCTTTCTAATACGTAACTTTAATTTGTTTCTATCCTCGTTGCCGAATTGTTGTGTACGGTCCCAGCTGCAACTCATCTACAAACCATTTAGAACCAAAATATATTCCCCTTTCACATTAATGAAACTTTGTGAATGACCGTATCTGTTGTCAACTAATGATAAAATATTCAAATTTAGAGCATTTTTGCTTATAAAAATTAAGTATACCACAAAATGATGGCGCTACACCACTACTCAACAGAAGCATTCCGTTCTGACCACAACATAAATTTGATACCAAACTGGGTCCATAAAATTGGGCTAAAAGTCCCTAGTTCGGTCAAGTAAAACCGTATGAAAACAAATTCATTGCTTCATAACACAAGACTATGTATCTGTCTCTAGTAGTGGTGAGCCTAGACGACGACAACTTGCAATATTAGTGTATTTTCCATCCCGACACGTTGCAATGCGTAAAGCCTGAATTTTCTCTGTCTGTTAAGTTCTATAGGGCGCTTAAAATTAGGGCCAACTTTAGTGATGATATTAACCAACATGTAACGAATAATGTATAATTGAGATGAAATCGAAAGAAAAAAATAACGCACCACTCAGTTCTTCTAAAGGTATCATATATGCTTGCAAAAGATCAATTTTGAATTACGTAAAGTCTTCGGATCACTGGAGCCACTTGATACATTATATACGCAAGAACCTATACTTTTATACTACATTGTTTTAAACTCTGCTTCGCGAGTGCATTGTTACACGACCTTTGTTATAAATCAATAAACAATGTGTGATATTACAGAAAATACTCGCATATGACTGGGTATTATAGCTCCTTTTGACTAACAGTGCTGCATAAAAAAATATAATAAGATGACTAAAACGTTGCGAACAGGGTTACGCCGTGGCCTGTTGGTCGAGTTTTAATTATGTACAAAACCATGCTAAGCAAGCAAGGCCACACAGGCAATTTGCTCTATTAGTTCGAGGGGACAGGAGTTGATGGAATTGTTAGATAGACCCATTGAGTTAAATGGCTGTGTTTCATACATGAATAAGAAATCCCATCATTACTTCATCACCAAAAGTTAAAAGTTCCTTTTGCGCTTATTTTGTCGAAACCCGGTGATACCACATTATAAACTTTATGGATAAATAATACAGGCCTAATTAATGTACATAATAATATAGGATGTCACTTTAATTCACCGAACTCCTCATTAATAACGATTAAGCATTAACTTCATATGTTTACCGGACGAAACAAAAGAATCTACGTTGCTTTGATATATCGTGATTAGTGGCTCTTTGGTAGCCTATAATCGAGTGAACACGTGTGACCATATGAGTTTGGCCACGATAATAAGTCACGCCGAAATCCGGTCACCCTTATATCATTCACAGGTATATACTCTCTTTTCAGATGACCTACTGATAAGAAGAAAATAATAAAACTTCACAATCTTTCATTCATGAGGTTATTAAAGCACGCAAAGAATGGGCCATGTGTTACTTTTAATAACCCACTGTGTTAAAATACTGAAAATTCCTTTGCAGCAATGAAATCGTACGAAAACTCCCGTAACGCTTGTTTAGCTTGAGGACACAATATTGTTTGGATTAGGCCAAACACCCGACTTATCGTCGCCCCCTGACTGACGTCATCCATTGGCTTCTGTGTTTACATGTGTTTTTACTACCAATAGTCATACACTCTAAACAACGTAATTCTCAGTATCCTCAATGATGCTGTTAAAATGTGCTTGATAAAGAAAAAAAATGGAACTTGATTAGAGTCCTGACACGAATATATGTTTTCAATACCGAGTTTCAATCATCAGTTATCATCTAAACTAACCACAAGCGGATGAATACCAAGCAACTATACCGTCTGTATTACCAATGCACGGTCTTCCTGTCGCCACCAAAATAAGTGTCTGCGTCTTGAAGTTGAACGTACCACTACCAGCACCAGTGTATAATGGTAAAACCCGTAGACATCGAACAAGCGTGATCTTGAGTACCGTTGACTCATTTTCATTGAGTGTTTTCAGTTAAATATCCCAGCCGCTTTTTAACCATATTATTAGTCAGTTTCTCAATACGAAGGACTCTCGTACTTCGAAGATTTACCAAGTGAAAGTGAGTCATATGCGCCATCTTTGTTAACTGTCGTGTATCCTACTGAGTTATTTCAATAATCGCATTTCTTGACAGTGTAGTGTGTCGCCTGCAATGATTTATTATACAAATTGCCGACGATTTTGTCATCTGTAAATGTGTCGGCATAATGTATCACTAACGTTACACATAGGCATAGGGGCCTAAGTTAGGCCTTACGCTTTCAATTCATCGAACTTGTTCAGTTCTCATTCTTAACTTAAATTTACATTTCTGGGGCCTACGCTAGCTAACTTTAAATGTCCAATAAGTGTAACCGGATGTCAAAACTTGAAGTGGAAACCTACGTTAGACCACTTCGAGTTTTGGACTCTCAAGACGGACCCTAGCCTAACTTAACCTAAACTAGTTTAGTCTAGGCCTATGATAAGGGGCTATTTTAACAATTAGTCCTAGCCAAGATTTAGCATAAGTAAATCCCAAGTTCTGGGCCCTATATTGTTTTTCTTAGTTACTTACTCTGGGTTAACATGCACCGCAGTGAAACCTATGCTTAAGTTAGGGCCTAGGCCTAGGTCCCAAACTGGTAGTGGTATGATAGTACTACTAGTACTACTAGCCTAGCTATATTACTACAAATATCTGTAATGTAGGCCTATTGTGTTATACTAGTATGTTGTTGTACTGTAGCTAGGGTTGTGCGGGATCCCGGTAGTCAAGTGAATCCCGGTATCCCGATCCCGGTATTGACTAATCCCGATCACAGTGCAATGTGTAACTACTACCGGTATTGAGAAAACAACCGGTTATTACATTCGTTTCGGTATCATTCCCGGGAATCCCGGACATAATAAAAATATCTACGTGTTACTATTTGAAATAAAGAAAACATAACACGATTTTTTCTGGTTTCTGTGCTCTTAGTTTGAATAACATCTGATCAACTTACGTACTGGCCTAGACTAGGCTATATATTAACAAATCAACTTTTCACGTAGTAATTTGGACCTAGGCTACAATAAATATCGAACGTTACTTGCGCTCAACATGTTACGGGACCTCAAAGTTATTCTGAAATTTTCGTTATTTATTTTTCCTTCAAACGATGATTGTCAAGGTTCCCATGTACAAAATCTTACCCTTATGCATTTCACCTCATTTTGTTATAATAATTTTAACGATTTTATAAATTTTGAGCCAAAACCGCAGGGAGTATATCCAGTTTAAATCCATCTTCCCATGGGACTGTATATTATTATAGCCTAGCATACGGTACTGGTACACAGCAGTGCAGTACTTGAGATTTTGATGCTGTAATGAAATGGATTCGTTTATTAATACGGGGGGTTCCACGATGTCATTTACATTTATCTTTCGCTACTTTTTTAATTTTTAAGAACTTTTGTACGAAAGATTGATATTGCACGTATTCAAAGTACAGTATATTTCCTGGAGTAAACAACAGCCGATTAACGATAAAAATAAATCTGTACTATTCTTATGTATGTAGTTTGTAATCCCGTATTTACGTAGCCCCTATGTTATATTCTAATTGTCTGAAGTTCCAAACACGTGGTGACTTGTTGATAGTTAAAAACTTTTCGTTGTGAACTTGAAGGGGTTGCCCTATTCCAATATCATGGAATAGTTGGGAAAACCCAATTTATGTTTGTGTACGGATTCAGGGGCGGATCCAGGGGGGGCCCGGGAGGCCCGGGCCCTCCCTTTTTGAAAATCCCGATTTTTAAAAAAAAAATTTTACCACGTTCGAGGGAAAGGGCCCCATGCGTGAGCAGTGGCGTAGCTACGGGGGGCCTGGGGCCGAGGCCCCCATGAAATAGGCTGGCCCCCACTGGGAATGTGGTAAAAAAAATGTTGTAAAAAAATAAAAATAAGTGCGATTCACTTATATTTTTTGTTCGATAATTTGGGAAATAGAGTTACACAATTATCTCGTCTGCATCTGGCAGAATAAGAAAATAAAATATCGTAGTAATCATGAGAATGGTCACACAGCATGGCATGGCAATGGTCGATGCGACGATTGCGACCATATACCACGAACCTTGTTGTGCTGCGCGATATCGATATCTGCTGAAAATATGTTCAGTGCTTCCACCTAGCGCAACAATCTATCAAAAGATTGGCTCCGTTTGTACTGAGCCGAGGTATCAGGTTTTCATATATTGCCTCGAGTCAAATGAATATATGCAGGCGCGGATCCAGGGGGGGTCCAGGGGGGTCCGGACCCCCCTGCTCTTGGCCAAAAAAAAAGAGAGAAAAAATAATTAAATTAAACGCCAATTTTAAACATGTAGGACGTCAGAAAAGCGGTTATCCTCACAAGTCATCCAGGTGTGTCTTTTCCGTCAAATGAACTATAGTGTGCACGCGTGCTACACGTGCCAAAAATGCATAACGATCTCAATTTTCAGACCGAAAAGTTTCAAAATTGAGGTGGTGTTCGAATTATTTTGGGCGGTGAGGTTACAGAGCGGTAGGCTGCTAGGATGCGCTAACGAATTTTTCATGAGCAAACCCCTCACCCTTCCAGAATCCTGGATTCGGCCCTGCATCAAACAGTGGTGACGGGAGGGGATTGGGGGCTAAAGGCATTATGATTTTTGTATCATCTCGACTCATCTGATATGTAATACCGTATTTCATAGATTGTTTTTTTCTCATCAATTGAGAAATTGCAGACATGAGATCCATATTTTCAGGCTAGGTACATGCTGCTTAGAATACTCGGGAAGTGCCGTTTCCAGCCATCTGGGGGGTTTGTAAAGCCAAAAATTTTCTCTGTACGCTCCGCGCCAACCAAGGTGGCGCTCCGCTTAGATAGTAACCTCCGCCCCCCCCCCCACAAGAAAGAACAGCCCCCCATGGCCCACACTCAAAAAATCCTAGCTAGGCCACTGTGCGTGTAATTTTTGGTAAAATAACTTTGCAAAAAGAGTACACCATCATTCTGATAAAGTGAAGGTGAGAGGGGCACTCTGACTGCATCAATAGTCTCCATCTGGAAGGGGGCATCCAAGATGAAATGGCCTGTAGTAGCCTGGTAAAAAGTAGTTAGCATCACCACCTATACTCCCCAAAGACGTAAATCCCAGCTCATTGCTCGAAATTGCAAATATATGCCCGGCAAACCATGAATACATGATTTATTGGAAATAAATTTTACTCCAAACTTTCACGAAAAGTAGCACCAGATTGCACCGAGGACCTCCATATTTTGTGAAATTTTCCAAAGGGGAGGGGGCACCCACTCCCATTAGACCCCTCCCCCAGGACGACGATTAGGCATTTCCCATCTGGGCCCCCCCCTTCGGCGAAATCCTGGATCCGCCACTGGGATTACAAGTTTAATCCAAGTGCGAACGTGTTAATCTAATATCGTACGTCGAGTATGAATGAAGGATGGTGTGGGTTGTTTTTTTCCAAGGATTGTGCTTTTCTTTCGGAACTTGTGTATCTTAAAAAACAAAGGCCCTAATATAGCGTGTTATTTTTTTATTTTATTTTTTATAAACGTGCGTGTAAGAGTATGTACATAGCCTAGGCTATGCATATTGAATGTATGACATTGACAGTCTCGTAACTAAGTGCTTTGAATCGTAGATGAAAGTTGAGGAAAATACCGGTTGTAGTTACGATACCGGTATTCATGTTGCAACACTACCGGTCGTGTGAAATCCGACTACCGCACAACGCTAACTGTAGCCACCATGTTTAAATGCCAGTTTTCATTTAACAGCTGTAGGTTTATTTGAAGCAGTAAAGTTTTATTGGCCAGGCTATAGCCAAGCCTCTAGGAATACAAGTAAACCTCAGTTTTGTACCTTGAAGTATTATGATGAATTATTCCAGCCATTGCCAAAATATGAGAAAACACTAATTTTTTAGGCCGAGTCTATTTTAGCACATTCTGGTGGAGTCCATGAATGATGAGCTGAGTTACAATTCCAAATGATTGTCAATACTGTGCTTTGTACTAGTACCACTCTGCTAGTCATGAACCATGTTACAAAGTTTTGGCAAAGCGCGATATCCAGGTTACACATTTCACAAAAAAAGGAGAACAATTTCAATAAAGCTAATAATTAAGCTGGAAAATAACATAGTAATTGTAATGAAATTGTAGATATTTCACAGTGGTTAATGTATATGCATACTTGTACATTCCTATTCATACAGAAGCCAGTGCAGTGTTAATCCCAATAACCCATGTCATCTTGTCATGCCTCTTCCCATTTGTCAACTTTTCCTCTATTTTGATATCATGTCAGTGGCCACCATAGCTGTGGGCTACACTGTCATTCAGACAACATTAACCCTGAGAATATGCAGGTTACCAATGGTACTAGTTTTAGCAAGTTGGTTTTCCTTTTCTTGTAAAAATACTACCTAATTGGGAAAAATGAAAACATCCTTGGGATGATAAATGAAAATGTTGCAAACATTTTCTGATACTTCAAAATACCACAAGAAGAAAACAAGAACAAAACTGGGTTCAGTGTTCTTACTTTAATTGCAGAGAACAAATGAAAGATGACCCTGAATGGCATGGCAGATTCTAATTGGTTTTTGCTTTCACTTTTGGAATCTCATTATGATTCAAAACATTGACTTATAAAAAGCTGTTTGAAGTAAACAGATGACATTGCTGTACTGCTTTTGAGTAGGAGCCACTGAGTTAAGCTGTCGATAATTAACTCCTGTACCAACACATTGGTTTATTGCATAATTTTACAATAACAAAAACAGAAGCCTCCGAAAAGTTTCATGCACGTATCATGACATCAAATCGTCCTGGAATGCCCCCTCAATGTGATGTTACTGCGACAGAGGCCAAGTGTTAATAACCTCATTAAAAAAGTACTAACTTAGCCTAAAATACAGTACTAATATCAATGGGATTTTACAAAACAGAATTTTATGGAAATCGGGAGAGTTAGAAACAGAATTTTACGGATGTAACATATATATTGCAAACAGAATTTCTGACATTTCCTGAACAACTTATTTATTGTGCGCCTGTCTTGACTCTACTACTGTATTGCACCTTCCCATCTACACAACCTAATAACTGGTAATAATTTAGCACCGCGCTCCCTTGACCCTCCTGTGGGTTACCGCCCATCACCTCCTCCTTCCAGATCTAGCCCAACTGCGAACGATTGCATTATTTCTGGCATTCTCTGAACTGCTTTCTAGGTTTTAGTTAAACTTTTGCTCCAGTTGCAGAATTTTAACTGTTACGTAATTGGATTCCATCAAATAAAGTGAAGGAATGTCACATCGGTCCATAAACTTGCCTGTAGTGTAGTGTGGTGCATGAGTTTAACTAACATGTACTAGCTAATAGACTGCTAGGTTTCTACAGGCTTGTTCATAGTACAGATACAGTCTGCTCTGATTTGTATTAGGTTTGGTAATAGATTACTGTGTAGTTGAAAATTGTTTTCTGTGTAGCAGTCTGCATTTTGTCTCATTATATAAAACTATGGTCCCTGCTGTATAATAATAATAATTATTAATAATCAGCAGTTATTTTTACGACACTTAAAGCATCCACAAATTTGGGAGAAACCAGCAAGGGCTTATGGATTACAACTTACTGTACATGCCGGTTGGCTTCCAATTCAACATTTTAACTCAAATTTGGAATTAATTTAGAAAGTCATTTCAGATGGGAAAACCGTAGATTGCTCTTGGATGAAAAAACCCACCTTCCTATAACCCGGCCGGCGGCCGGGTATCGAACTCGGTACCTCCCGATTGTTAAGCTTCATTGCTTCAAATGTATATCTTTGCCCTAATTTGCCCCTTTTGCACAGTATTTTTGTTATGCAATACTGGATATTCACTGTATATCATATTATATAACTCTTGTGACAGAAAAAGTCACCTATTTTTCATCTTATCGTATGCAGGTAGGTAAGAGATGTTTAACTTTACCACATGGTAGGCAACACGTGTACAGTACAAAAGACTGCACTGGTTGAACATGTTTCTAGCTAGTTTTGATTAAAGTTTACTTTTTGGTTCCTTGCTAAAAGCAAAGGAACCTATGTATTCAGGTTGGCGTGTGTGTGTGTGTGTGTGTGTATGTGTGTGTGTGTGTGTGTGTGTGTGTGTGTGACGCTTAAGCTTGTATGCACGATAACTCAACAAGGGATTGACTGATCATGATCAAACTTGGTGGGTGGGTGGCCCATAGTGAGTAGATGAACCCTATTGTTTTTGGTGCCCACAAAGGTCACCAAAGGTCAGTTATGGTCCAAAAACCCAAAATACTAAAACTGCAATAACTCCCAGTGCCAATGTGCGACAAGGTTGATATTTTGGGACAAGTTGTGAACTGGTTAGGGAAACATTTTGAAACTTAACGGTCATGTGATCTGAGGTCACCAAAGGTCAATTAATGTTAAAAAACTAGTTTTTTTGCGATAACTTGAGAACGAATTGTCCGTTAGGGTTGGGAGTTGCTTCAGTGTAATCCAATTGTCGACCCACATCTGGATGACCCTTGACCTCAATTTGACCTCTGGTGACCTTTTCATGTTTTGGGGATTTTTACAGTTTCGATGCTATTTTCAGATGTCAAAGGTACCTTCCGATCATAAATATCGATAGGTTGACCCCCGTGTGACCTTTGTGTGCGAACTTATAAGGGGTCAAAGTTTTCGGTCGGAGTTAGGATGGCTGTACAGACTTATCGTGTTGATTTTTGGAATCAGCAGATCAAACTACATTTGAAACCAAGGTCAAAAGGTCAAAGGTCACATTAGAAAAAATGTGCTTAGTTTGGGAGAAAACGGGCGAAAAAGAAAATGTTTGGTTTTGATGCTAAATTTGGATATCAAAGGTACCTTCCGATCAAAAATGTCAATGGGTTGACACCCGGGTGACCTTTGTGTGTAAAGTTATACAAGGTCAAAGTTAATTTTCAGACATTTAATGCAATAACTCCCAGGGCCAAGGTGTAACAAGGTTGATATTTTGGGACAAGTTGGAAATGGTATAGAGGAATATTTTCTAACTTAACGGTCATGTGATTCGAGGTCATCAAAGGTCAATTAATGTTAAAAAACTAGTATTTTGGGTGAGAAAATGGGCAAAGAAAAGAATGTTTGAATTTTTACAGTTTTGATGCTATATTCACGTCTCACCAATCAAAAATGTCAATGGGTTGACCCCAGGTGACCTTTGTGTGTGAAGTTATATGAGGTCAAAGTAAATTTTCAGACATTTAGTGCAATAATTCCCAGTTCCAAGGTGTGACACGGTTGATATTTTGGGACAAGTTGCAAATGGTATAGGGGAATATTTTCAAACTTAACGGTCATGTGATCCGAGGTCACCAAAGGTCAATTAATGTTAAAAAACTAGTTTTTTTGCGATAACTTGAGAACGAATTGTCCGTTAGGGTTGGGAGTTGCTTCAGTGTAATCCAATTGTCGACCCACATCTGGATGACCCTTGACCTCAATTTGACCTCTGGTGACCTTTTCATGTTTTGGGGATTTTTACAGTTTCGATGCTATTTTCAGATGTCAAAGGTACCTTCCGATCATAAATATCGATAGGTTGACCCCCGTGTGACCTTTGTGTGCGAACTTATAAGGGGTCAAAGTTTTCGGTCGGAGTTAGGATGGCTGTACAGACTTATCGTGTTGATTTTTGGAATCAGCAGATCAAACTACATTTGAAACCAAGGTCAAAAGGTCAAAGGTCACATTAGAAAAAATGTGCTTAGTTTGGGAGAAAACGGGCGAAAAAGAAAATGTTTGGTTTTGATGCTAAATTTGGATATCAAAGGTACCTTCCGATCAAAAATGTCAATGGGTTGACACCCGGGTGACCTTTGTGTGTAAAGTTATACAAGGTCAAAGTTAATTTTCAGACATTTAATGCAATAACTCCCAGGGCCAAGGTGTAACAAGGTTGATATTTTGGGACAAGTTGGAAATGGTATAGAGGAATATTTTCTAACTTAACGGTCATGTGATTCGAGGTCATCAAAGGTCAATTAATGTTAAAAAACTAGTATTTTGGGTGAGAAAATGGGCAAAGAAAAGAATGTTTGAATTTTTACAGTTTTGATGCTATATTCACGTCTCACCAATCAAAAATGTCAATGGGTTGACCCCAGGTGACCTTTGTGTGTGAAGTTATATGAGGTCAAAGTAAATTTTCAGACATTTAGTGCAATAATTCCCAGTTCCAAGGTGTGACACGGTTGATATTTTGGGACAAGTTGCAAATGGTATAGGGGAATATTTTCAAACTTAACGGTCATGTGATCCGAGGTCACCAAAGGTCAATTAATGATAAAAAACTAGTATTTTTGCGATAACTTGAGATCGAATTGTCCGTTAGGGTTGGGAGTTGCTTCAATTTAATCCAATTGTCGACCCGCATCTGGGTGACCCTTGACCTCAATTTGACCTCTGGTGACCTTTTCGTGTTTTGGGGATTTTTACAGTTTCGATGCTATTTTCAGATGTCAAAGGTACCTTCTGATCATAAATGTCAATGGGTTGACCCCCGTGTGACCTTCGTGTGCGGAGTTATACGAGGTCAAAGTTAATTTTCAGACATTTAATGCAATAACTCTCAGTTCCAAGGTGTGACACGGTTGATATTTTGGGACAAGTTGCAAATGGTATAGGGGAATATTTTCAAACTTAACGGTCATGTGATCCGAGGTCACCAAAGGTCAATTAATGATAAAAAATCTAGTATTTTTGTGATAACTTGAGAACGAACTGTCCGTTAAGGTTGGGAGTTGCTTCAATGTAATCCAGTTGTCGACCCGCATCTGGGTGACCCTTGACCTCAATTTGACCTCTGGTGACCTTTTCGTGTTTTGGGGATTTTTAAAGTTTCGATGCTATTTTCAGATGTCAAAGGTGCCTTCTGATCATAAATGTCAATAGGTTGACCCCCGTGTGACCTTCGTGTGCGAAGTTATACGAGGTCAAAGTTAAAAAATATTAATGAGGTCACGGGTCAACGTGAAAAACTCCCAAGTTGCAATAACTTGGCTACTATTTATTGGAATTTCGTCAAACTTGGTATGATGATATTGGTAGATAGTCTCCACACACTGATGTGTGTTGCAATTGATATCATGCATGTTTATAAGGGGGGGGGGGGGCTAGCATTATTTCGTTATGAAAAGTTTGTATGCACAATAACTCAACAAGGGAATGACCAATCATTACCATACTTGGTGAGTGGGTGGCCCATAGTAAGTAGATTAACCCTGTTGATTTTGGTGCTCATTTCATGAATATTAATGAGGTCATGGGGTCAAACGTGAAATACTCCAAATTGCAATTACTTGGCTGCTATTACTAGTCGGAATTTCGTCAAACTTGGTATGATGATAATGGTAGATAGTCTTCACACACTAATGTGTGTTGCAATTGATATCAGGGCTTAGCATTACTTTGGCAACAAAAGTTTGTGAGCATAAATTACTGTTGTTGTATTAGGGCTTTGTTAGAAATTTCCCTATGAATGGAACTAATGAACAGCAGCAAGGAACCATGAAATGTTTTCATTCTGGTTATAATAAGGGCAGATGCATACTGTACATGTGCCCATCTTGCAAGCGTGCATTGCCCTTCTAGAGATACATCAATATTCATTAATATACAGTATATACATTACAGAGTTGTAACTGCTTTTTCAAATGTTTGTTGTTAGTAAACACTTTGGTAAGGTAGATATTGATTTTCCATCGTCTGGTAATAGATGGGAATAAATTGTACAAACATATTGCACACATTTAAATGTTTTAGTCCTGGTTGCATGTTTCCACTTCATATTAGTTATTTGTCTGGCTTTTTGTGCTTGCATTTTTTATTTTTCTCTCGCAGAACTTCACCAAACATTGGCATCAATCACCTGCGATGAAAGGACGGTGTGGAGTAGGTGTTCAAATATGATCAGTGCTGATTTTTGTCATTGACTGTTATCAGAACAAGGTGCAACCATAATACAACAGTTCCTGGTCGTTGCAGACATTTCATCATGACCATGGCAAGTTTATTCTCCTTTACCAGTCCAGTTGTGAAGAGGCTTCTGGGCTGGAAACAAGGAGACGAGGAAGAGAAATGGGCAGAAAAAGCTGTGGACTCTCTTGTCAAAAAGTTGAAAAAGAAAAAAGGTGCCATGGAAGAACTGGAGAAGGCTCTATCTCGTCCAGGGGAGCCAAGTAAATGTGTCACCATACCGAGGTCACTGGATGGTCGACTACAGGTGTCTCATCGGAAAGGTCTACCACATGTCATTTACTGTAGGGTGTGGCGCTGGCCAGATCTACAGAGCCATCATGAGCTGAAAGCTTTAGACTGCTGCGAGTATGCCTTTGGCAAAAAGCAGAAAGATGTGTGCATTAATCCATATCACTACAAAAGAGTTGAAAGTCCTGGTAAGTCGAAACAATTTTTTTTTAATAACAATTTTTGGCAACAGCGCCAAGAGAATAACTTAATCCTGCGTGTGTTTGAAATGTATGTAACTTTCCAAACAGATGGACGGTCGTCATACTTGCAACATATGGTAGATGCTCGAGGTGGTGAATGGATTATACTGTATCTGTGGCAATTTTGGGCACGCTAGCGTTAGCGGATGTAACAGATTTATAAATAATAAAGAAAAATTTCAATGCTAAGTCTTCATGCTTTTATATGTGTCAATAGGCTAGATAACCCTTAACACTTAGAAGCAATTTTTTGTTTCAACGCCAAGAAATGTGAGTGTTTGTGTGTAGTATGACTGTCTGTTTGTGTCTCTCATCTGTTTATTTGTCTACCTGTCCAGATTGTGTATGTACATGTATAAATGCATGTACATCTGTACCTACATAACTGTACGTATGCATCTTATTCGCTTGCAAGAACATGATGTTTGAGTATGTACTTCAGACAATCCAAGGTGAGAGGATGACCCCTATAATTATTCTTAGCGGGCTGGCATGATTGTTAATGACCGGTCACAGCTCAATCTGAACCTCTACATCTGCCATTTTGCAGGATTATTTTGTTTTTAAAGGGAAGTGTTTAATGTGATACTAATTAATGGACACAAAAGTATGCCAATTGTGTACGCCTAATGGTTGTGTTTTAAAATGCAATTACACTCGCATACATTCCATCTGTCAGGAAGTAGTTTTTTGTAATTGTATGGTCTGTTCACATGCCACTAGATTGATGGTACATAACTGGCAACTTGTGAAAAACGTCTATTTATTTGCACTCTGATGAATATACTTACCTGTAGCTTACAACAAATGGTATAACAAAACTTGCACTGCACCCGCATTTCATCTTTCTTCTCATTCTACCAGTTGGAATTTTGCAACAAGATTTCAGCTCAGCTTTTGTTTCGTACGATTGAATCCTGAACATTATGTTTTTTCCCCGTCATTTGTGAGGCTTTCAAAGACAAAGTTCCAAACTGACCTCAATTGGCAGTATTTTGAACCCTTCTCTTACTGATATGTTCAGGCATACAAAGTCATGTCTTCTATGGTTTTTCTCCAGTCAGGATGCATTAAGTAGGATTTAACTTGAGCAAGTCTTAGACTAAGTATTTCAGAACAGCTTTGTTGATATAATGCATTGTAAGCTGAAAGGAAGGCTGTAGGTCGGTTATAACAGTTCCAGGTAAATTGGCAAGTACCTCTTTTGAAAGTTCCTATGACCCATTTACCTTCCCATTCCCTCCACCCACATATTGAGATGAAAGTTTAGCAAAATATTAATTTTCTAAGTTCTTACCAACTTCCCAAGGACAAGTAGACCAAACTAATTTTGCACTGTTTGATCATACAATATCATGGACTGATTTCCTAGAATTTTGTATCTTTGAGCATCAAAACAAGGCAAGATATTTGCCAGGTGATTTTGATGAATGGGTAGAAAGTTTTCCCAGGTAGTACTTCTTGCAGTTTGTACATGACAGAGGTGTGTTCTGTGCCATCTCTGGTAACATTGATGCAGTAAAAGGCTGTATAAATGTTATACTGTGTTATCATTCCTGTGAAAGGAAAATAATTGCAAGATTAATTTAATTTAACTTGAACTTTCATCATCTTATCAGCAGACTGTAAATTTTCTTCTAACTCTAAAAGTTGTTTCTTAAATTTTGTGTACCCCATCTAAGCATAAAACATCCACCAAGTTGTAAATTAAAAATAACCTAGACCATTTGAAGGGAAGCTGTATATTTCATTTTATCTAGTGCCTGGGTACTATACAGTGGTAATCTGAATCACAGAGAGCGTAGCTGTTCGAGATATATGCTGCTGACTGCTGTTGCCTTAGTGTGATGTGAGCATGACTCATCTAAGCCCAAAGAGTTTTCTTGTGACTCATCTTGAAGTGTTTGCATTGAGGGGTCTTTGAATTTGGATGAGCATTTATTTGAACAAATTTCAAAGAAGCTCAGTTACCAAGGAGGAAAAATTTTTGTTTGCAAAAGTTTGCGTACATCCTTATATTGTAATGGACCCATTTATTTGGTGTTGGTCTGTCGGCCAAGATTAAAATATGAATTACTTGGCTTTAGATTAAGTTAGATTTCAATGTTTCCAGTAGTTGTAGTGTTAAGTAGGTACGTATTCTGTACAATGGATCTCAGTGAATTGTGAAGAGGAATATACAGCCTTTCTTTTGAAATCTCTGGGGGTCAAAATGACACTATGTTGCATAGAAATGGTACTAATAGAACATGGAGTGCTCGAAGAAAATGTGCAATCAAGCTCTAAATGGTAGCTGAATGTACAGTAAAATACCAAGTATAAGTGTACAGAATGTATGCATTATCTTCCAAGATCAACCTTAAATGGATTTGAACAGCACGATGAATCAACTAAGAACTATTGCAAGTTTTTCTGGTGTATGAGAAAAAGCCATTTATAAAATCACCTGTAAATGACGAGCTTGATATACGTAACCTCGCTGTATTTTTTGGCCTGTGGACTGTGGTGCCATCAGCACACATACAGTAATAAGTGATAGACTGTTGTCTGGTAACATTATACTCTGTTGTGGTTATTTTGCAGAGGAACCAGTGTTCCATCAAATCACTACTCATCATCTTGTTCTCATGAGAGAGTTTCTTAAGGTGCTGTTAATTAATTTAGTATGTTTATAATCAGTTAACAACAAAGCTTGTTAGCAATTCTAATAGAATTTTTTTTACATTATGATTGATTTATAGTTGTCAAAACAGTCAAAACAATCAGAACCGAAGTCTGAAGCAAAATATCTCTTTTTTTTAGCTCCATCAATACAGATGTGTGTGCACTACTAAACAGAACATTACATACAGTAGTGACGATGTGAAGTCGCTGTACATAGTACTTAGTTAAGAAGTGTCCGTATTGATAGTGTACAGGAAACTGATATGACAAATATTTCTGGATCATTCAGATCACATACCAGGTGACACTTTATTGTGCAGCTTAATATCCTGAAACAAAGAGGAAGATGCAGGTAGGCGCTGTCGCACAGACATAATCTAGAAAAAAATTGTGCATTTGAAAGTATAGTGGTCGGGGGTCACATGATTGATTATGCATCAATTGGCAGAAAGCGAAATGTCTGTATAGCTGTACAGTACTGTACCTAGTTGTCGGTAACTTAATTCGGCCGAGAAGAAAGTAGTTCCATGTGGTTTACCTGTGCGGGAGGAGTTATCACACCATTGTGGTATGTTTGTGGAGTTTCAGATCAATCAGTAAAAAAAAGAAGCTAGATGCCATTGTGGCTTGGGAAACATAATAGGGCTTCCTTTTGATGTGGTAGGAAGTGACCTACATAACTGTATTTGTGAGGTCAAGAGTTTAATATGAGTCTATGGAAGGTGGGGAAAAGGCAATAAATAGTGAGTGTTGTTACCTATTGTCTACTCGGATCACCTGAGAAGGGATTAAAGGAACGATTCTGTCAAAATTGATGGGAGAAAAGAAGAATTCGTGTTTGTACTCTACAGTAAAGGGCAAAATTTAAGTGAACGTTTTCTGCCAATAAAAAGAAAGTTGGCAATATAATAACAATTATTTGTGTTATTGTCATGTCAGGAGATTATTTACAATAGATTAGCACAGAAGACAGTTGGAAGCTAAGGAGGGGGAAAGGGTTGCCAATAAGGGAGGGGGAGGGGGGGGGGAGGTTAAGTCCTAATATACTACAATTGAATATAAAATGTGCATTGTACAGTATGTAGCTTGAAATGCATGGAAGTTGTAGAGCCATATATTGTTTTGTAGTCGTTAAAAAATAAATCAGCTTATTTAACTATATTAGCTATATAAATAAGAAAAAAACCCTTTTGAACCAAATGAAAATAAGTATACTGCTTAAGATGTAAGCGAACATATATGTGTTTGTGCATTATCGCATTGAAATACTGTCACTGTTATTCCATGTGTGGTGCATTGCTGTTTCTTGAAACACACATGTAATTGGAACTTTCAATCATACAGTCTGCATAAGTTGAGTATTAAACATTCAGTTTCAACAAAGGTTTTACCAACTTGAATAAAGTAGCGTTTAATTTCTACTCTGTTTTAACTGGTTGTGAATCTGCAGCTACTTGTTTCATGACAGACCCATTTGACTTTGATAAGTTCATGGAAATTATATACTGTATATATACAGTATGTGTGTGCACAGTACTACAATCTTTCAGGTAAAACAGTTCTTAGCAAAGACCTCATTGGAAATATGAGGGAAATTGTGGCTTTCCTGAGCAAATGGAATTCAGTTTTTATGGGGTTGCTTGTAACAATATAATATCAGGTCAACTTTTGTCGTATATAGTTTCTTTAATAACCTTTTCTCGTGGGAGGCAGTCTACCTTGTTTTACAGGTAAGAAGGTGTGGGTTGGCTTTTAGAACTTGACATTTATGATAAAGCTTTGTAAACATGGGATACAAATAACACATGTGAGGTCAACAAGTGAGTCAAATTTCGTAGAATTAGATGATTGTCCAGTCTCTAAATGTGGGAAGAAAGGAAAAGGTAACAGGAAGTTAAGTATAGGCAGTAGGTGGTACAGTCATATTGAATTGCTTGTTCTTTCTTCAAAGTACATCTCTTACAGGATATTAAAAGAAAATTTTATCAAAATCCAGTACTAAAAAGGTATTGTATTTTGGAACATTTGAGTCTCCCAAATTTAACAGGATAGAGTTGGGGAATAGTTTGAGAGCAGATCCTCCAGGACGACAGAAACTCAAATTAAATTATGCAAAGTATTAAATAGTCTGCATTCCCATAGCTGTACCTTCCACCCTGATGATCTTTAATCATGTCTTGCATGACAGTTAATGGGGATATCACAGCCAAGCTGTCCCATATTTTCATCTTACCATAGTCAAGGTCTCCTGGATTTTATGGTTGTCAGGATGACATCTATAAAAGTCGTAAATATGGAGAAAGCCAGGAAAGTGAAATGTTAGATATGAACAATGTAAGATCAGCCTTGATGTGAAACCAAAGAGGACAAGGTTTCATAGGACAGAGTTTTGTATTTCTGTACTCTTAGACTTGACCCAAGCATGATGCTTAAATAGCAATGCATTTTATTGGCTCTTTGTTGTATAGTAGTGTGTCTTGTTCAGCATTAAAATGAGGGGTTTGATATCCAAGTTTAAGTTATACTGTATACAACTCTAGAGGGTGTATGTATATACACAGTAGCAATGATATTAGATTCCTTGCTGGAAGCAGAAGGAATCTGCTGCATGCGATGATGATGGCGTGTATGTGTGAGCATGTGTGTGTATATGTGACACTTGCTTGTAACACCGTAACTCAAACATTTCATGGTGGATTAACTTCATACTTGGTATGTTAATCCATCATATTGAGTACAAGAACTGTATTGTTTTCTGTGAGGTTCAATGGTCACTTGGGGTCAATGGAGGATAAAGTCTGAAAACTTTCTAAACACGATAACTCAAAAAGTACATCTTTGTTGAACTCTATAAATAGTATGCAGATCTAGCTTGGTGAGTACAAGAAGCCTATTGGAATTGGTGGAGGTCAAAGGTCATTTGCAGTCAACAATTAAGTCAAATGCTGAAAATCTTGTAAACACAATAACTCAAGAAGGGCATGTTTCTTGAACTTCATACGTAGTATGTACATCCAGCTTGGTGAGTGCAAGACCCTAATTGAAGTTGATAGAGGCCAAATGAGGTCAACAGGTGTCAAAGTCTCAAAACCTTTTAAACTTGATAACTCCCAAATTAAAGGTACAATTAATCTATGAAGTCTCCAGTGCTATGATTGTAATCGAATGCCAAAATAAATGCTAAAACTTCTCTACCGTAAAATCCATAACAGTGCATTGAATGATTGATGCCCACAAGGGAGTGCTACAAAATAAGAGCTGAAAATCTCTGATCTTTTCTGGTTCTCACTTAATTCTTGGACAAACTTAACTCACTTGCTACACATTAGTCAGATACAGTAATAGGAAGTTGAGCAAATTGTATGTCAAGGAATCACAATGCCAACTAAATTCTGGTTAATATCTTAAATTCTTATGTTGAAAACGTAGCAATGTTTAGTGTACATCTCAATGGGTTGAAGCTGTCAGTTTTGTGCTACAGTATATCTTTTTTAATCATAGCTCACAGACCATTAGAAGATTAAAGTTGTTGTTATTTTCAAGGGGGGGGGGGGGTAGAGCTTTTGAAAACTTCAGTTTATTTCTTGGGACTGATTGCTTCAAAAGTTGATGAAGTCTGTGAAGTTAAGATATATATAGTCCAGTGTGTTGAAATTTGAGATTGCAAGATCATGGAGGTTTTGTCAGGTTAATGTGCATGCTGTATGCCTTACTGACGTCAAGATGAAACGTGAGAAAAGCTTCAACTTAACCTGCTTTGATAACCTCGATCATATCACAAGGTGCATTCGGAGGTAGTTGCCAAATAATCGACTTTGCTTCAAATGTGATCCATCCCGTTGGTGTACCAAAATGATACTGCATATTATCTACAGTGCAGTAGTATTACCCTGGATGAATTCCACAAAAGGTCATCATAGTCACTGGTGAAGCACAGTTGATCTGATATAGCTAAAGACTTGACGTTTTTTTTTCTAGCTAGACCTAAACTTACCAATTCCACGCTGTGAATGTTCCTTTAAGATAGATTCACAGCTGACAGAGGTTCCATGTATACCTCATGTAGTGAGCTGTTGCAGAATATTATTCATGTGGTGTCTAGTCTGCAAATGATAGTTAACCATAAACCACAAACGTATCTGAATGCAAGAGTTAAAGTATGTGCTGCAATGTATCTCCAGCTGTTTAAAGGGGTTCAGCAAAAACAAGCCTCTGTAGGGTGTCCCCAGTTCCAAAGGGGCACTTCATACTGACCAAGTCTTCTATTCGATTGTGTCGTCAGTGATGATCTTAACATTGTACCGCTCTGGTTATAGTACTGCAGTTTTATGTAACCAATTTTTTTAATAATTCTTTTTAAGTTTCTGTACCTCATGAATTGTCTACAGTACTGTAGCTATCTTGATACAGTAAAGTCACATGAACTCACAGATAAATGAACTCACTGGTATTGTTATATGCTGCAACTTTGTTACCTTCATTGCAGAATTAGACAAACTCCTAAAAGTGTAGGAATTACTCAACTTCTCATTCCTTCATTTTAAAGGGAACTGTTTGAGTTCACTACGTTGTACAAGTCTGTAGGTGGCACTCAATGGACTCTCCAGCTTAGCTTTTGCAGACCTAACAAAAGTAATTCAGTAATGACACTCTGCTTATATAAAGATATTATATCATATGATATCAGTATCATAATGATGATTTACAGAATTTACTGTACATTGTAGCCAACTTTAGGGGAGAAAAAAACCTGAAACAACTAATATATACTGTAGTAGTTAGTGTTTAGGCCAAATGGTATAATCATAAACACAAATTTACATTGTACACTTTTCTTTAAGAGACATCTAGATAAAAGGTGACTTAAAAACTGTGACCTCACATTGTAATTCCAGGACAATGAAACAGTGTTGATACAGTCTCATTATGGAGAGATTATCTCCTTAAATTTTTGTCACCCCACCCTTGTGTTGTAACAAACTGTACAAAAGGTACTTAAATGTGGGCTTAATGTTCAATTGTGAGGGCAGTTGGTTAGACTCTTTTAGTCTTTTATGTTGAAAGCTGCCTTTACAAGTTTCTGATGATTACCCCCATTCATGATATGTTGTCCACTTACAGCAGTAGGGAAAACGTCTGAGAGATTTAGCCGATTACCTTTAACTGAAATGTTATTGTTGCTTGTTAATTAAGGTATAGATGTCTCAACAGGAAACATACCCAGGAAACAGGATAATTGAACACTTTAGAAATGACACGGATACTGTAAAGTGGCCAGATTGCTACACAATTTTGTAAAAACCAAAACTGATTTAAAAAAAAAATGCCACAGTTTTGTGATTTAATACTGTACACTACACTACATGTATTCCTGGAGAATGTAATGCATGCGGGAATTGAGAAGTCACTACTTGTCTCTAAGAGGAGTCATGGCTTAAATGTAGTTATTGGAGGTCAACAGATGTCAAAGTCCAAAAACCTTGTACAAACATGTACCTTATTGAGGAGAAGAACCCTGTTATTTTCTGAGGCTGTTAATGGTCACTTGAGGTTAACAGAGGTCAAAGCCCCTAAAACTCTACAAACACGATAAGTTAACTCCAAACTCAAACCTTGGATGACATTCAAATTGGGTGTGTGGATGCACCGTAATTAGTGCAAGAATACTATTGTTTTCTGCACGGGTCACAGTTCATAAGGTTCCAACAATTAAGTTAATATCATTTGCATATTTAGTCAAGTTATCTGGAACTCTTGTCTGATGTTCTGGGACATGATTCCGTAGACTTACAAAGGCAAGGTATCACCAAGCCTACTGCCTTTCTGGTTTGTTAATTAGTTAATTTAGAAGTTTTGCAAAATTGGAATAGAAAAATGACTGGTCAAATATGTTTCAATATATGTTCATTTTCAATGCAGTGGACTTTGTACATAACATACTGTAATGTACCTCCCAACGACATTTATATTTGTTACATAGCTGCGGTCATATGAAAACTTGAAAGTTCACACCATGTGCTGTTTCTTTCGCTTTTGCCCCTGTAAATTGCAAATTTGTGTTAATTATATACTGTATTGCACCGGCTTAATATATAAATGGGTGGTATGGTACATAGACACTGTATTGGATTAGACATGGAATATTAGAAAGTGACTGACATTGATAACCATTTACATCAATTATGGTCAAAAGTTGTGAAACCTTGCATCGAAGTGAAACCAAACATTTCCCTCCTACCTAGAGGTACAATATATCGCCATTGATTTCACTCTGTCATTTTCTTTCCAGGCTTCTCTAACTTCTTCTCGGTACCTTTCTTTTTGATTGCTTCTTCTCCAGTTCTTCCACCTGTGCTAGTACCTCGCCACAGTGAGTCTGTTCCATCCCACAGCCTCCTGCCGTATAGAAGTTTACCTGAGCCACCTTTCCCACACAACGCTACCTTTCCGCAGAGCTTTCAGCAAACTCACTCACCCCAACCAAACATGCCACCGAGCTCTCCGCTACAGCCCCAGCCATCGCCGGGTACCAGCTCTATCGATCCAAACAGTCCTTACGGTGTGCCAGGTAGGTGGTACAGTAGATTCATACTTCATCGTAATTTACGTTTGATTTCGTAAGTACTCCTTTTATAGAGGGGAACTTGAGTATTTATTGAAAAGAATGCTTTTATTCTTAGCACAGTATGTTTGCATTTTGAGCACAGAATGTTTTTATTCTTAGCACAGTATGTTTGCATTCTGAACACAGTTTGTTTGTTTACCGAGCATACTTTAGTACAGTATGTTTGTACAGATGATACTTCCCAGCTTAATTGCTGTTTCGTGACATTTCAGATGTGATATTGATATTAGTTTCTTCATGAGATTTATGAAGCTTGTCCCAATGGTTAAACACAAACTTACAAATTGCTTAACCAGTCTCCGATTTGTGACAAATTCCGTGAATGAAAAGTAATCATCGTCTGCCATTAAGGATCATTCCTGACCTTCAAAGATCTTTGTTGTTGGATCCTTTCCTCTTTGGAGGTTCATGTACAGCTTGACATTGAGCATTGTAACTGTTAGTGACATTGTGCTTTTCCTTCAGAGGAATCGCAATTTAAGATAAATATCACTGCAAGTGGGCTTAGTGGTTTCCAGGATGTTTGTGCACAGATAAATTGCTCATTAATTAGCATGTCAAATAATCATCATAAACACCTTGCTTATTTGTAGAGCTGAAGTTGGAAATTTTGTTCTGGAGTATCATGTTTTTTTCTTCTTGATCAGTGATGTAATGAGAAACATTTCAGTTCAGTGAACTCATAGCTAAAATCATTAACTTTGCACTTTTCTGCTTGACCTGCCCTAGTAATAGGTGTAGAACGGAAGATTGCGAATCCAAACAACTTATTAGTAGTCTGTCATGTTAACTGAAAATAGAAGTAAAATAAATGCATTGATATGGTGCTGTAATGCAGAAAAACATAAGAAAGAAGAAGGTACCCAGGGTCATTAGTTGTTGTTTAAACAAATTAATTGATGAGCAGTATTTAAAATGCAATGACAAGGAGTTCCAGAGAGGTGGAACTGTCTCCAAAATGTGATGTTGTGATTTGTTCAAAGACAGTTATGTATTTACATCACTGCTAAGAAGCCATACTGTACATTCATTGTGTACATGAATGGAAACAGAGTGGCTTGTACAATTAGCTTACAATTCATTCAAGTGGCAGTCAATGCATTGAAGTTGTTCAGCTACTTTAAAAGTGGAATTCTGAATGTTTCAATGTTTTCGAATGTTCGAACTAGCAACAATTTAACATTTGGTAAAGGTCATCATGCTTGTGAGTGTGTGTGTGGGTGTGAATGTTACCAGCCTGAAGACACAGAACACTTGGAAAGTATAAGCAAGAGCTAGATATCATATTCTACCACCAGAACATAAATAAAGTAGCTCTTACAGAGCTCAAGGAGCAATACAAGACTGACTCTTAGCTGTACAAACAAGTGACATGCTAAGTTAAATATAACAGTTGAAGAAATGTCAAAGCAACAGTATACTGTAAAAATATATAGTGATACAGATTAAGTCATTGACTGTACTATCATAATAGTGTTTTCAAAAGTAAGCTCTACATGTGTTTGAAACATTGTACAACAGTTTTATCGATAAGATTTTAACATAGTTATTCTGATTGACATCATGGTGACATTACTACAAATGCACTTCCATTAGGCTATTGGGTTTTGCAAACTATTTTCTTTTTATATAAATTGTACATCAATACTACAGATCTAGAAATTCAGTCACAGAACATAGTTCAACATACTGTACCATTTTCACAGTGATCTTTAAATGCTGGGAGTGCATTTAGTAGGTCTAGCACATATATGTACAGTAATGCAGGCCTCGAAGTTTGGACTAAAAACTGGCTAAATGCCATGGGATTGTGCTGTCTGTTGCTAGTAAAAAATTCAGGACAAGGTACTGGCATTTTCCTTGCAGTCAAAGAATCTGCATAATTTCTGTACCTAACGTAAGCCTGGTATGACTGTTCATTATCAGTGCTCAGATATACTGTAACTTGGCTGCTCTCAAAAGCCTGTACAGCAAAATGATGGATATTGTACTGTAATTCAGGAAAACGCCCTTGAAACACATGATTTTAGCCAATTGACTCTATTTAAAAGGCACTTGTATTTTGTCAGCAAGTGGCTGAAATTGTGACATCCTTGGCCCGACTATGTCCCTAGTGGAACTGGTACGTACGTACACTGCTTGTCACTCAAACTGTACACCCCACAACCTACTGTTGTGGAAGATTGACTATAGGTAACATATAAACTAGCACATTACCTTCATTGGTTATAAAGTTATACCCAAATCAATTTCTATTTTTGGATTCCATGACAAGTCTTTTCATCTTTGCTGATATTTGATTACCTATTTTCTACCTATTTTTTTAGCTGATACACCACCGCCAGCGTATATGCCCCCAGATGACAAGACTAAGGATGGTTCTCAGCCAATGGACACAACCCAAGGCAATGTACCGCCTGGCGTCAACTTGTCAGGTAAATATTGTACTGGTCTATTTGGTTATATTTGCAACTTGTTTATCAGCTTTGGCACTTATGGGATGGCAAGCAGGAGCCATCGCTCAAGGCAGTAGAAGACGAAACCAGTACAGTGTGACACAAGATCACAAAACTTTACTGTACCCACACGTTACAATGTAGGTTTGTGGAGTGGGTGGTAATAAAGAATTGAATTGAGGCATTGAGCATTATTTATGGCCGCAATCGCTTGCCTCAAAGACGGTGACCGTAGAGTGTGCCACATTAGGCATTTTTACTGCAGATATGAAATTCGAGTGGATGAACTAACACCCTTTGACGTGAAAAAAAATACATTGCTTCATATTCCATTCCAAAGCGACATGTGACACGTAATAAGGTATTCTAATGTCAATTGGCTACATCACTAAATATACTTTCAAAAAGGGCCACAACCTTTCAGCAGTGGCTCTTGAAGCAATTAAGAATTGGTCATCGCTTGTACTTCAACTGAAGGTGATGGTGCAAAGTTGAGGGTGCCATTACTTTAAACTATCAACTGTATCAGAAACAAGATGTAGAATTAACGGTAGATTGAAATTGGAAAGTGATCTTCAAAATGAGGGAGCCCAGGAAGACTAAAAGATAACATGTTGATTAGATTTACTTGTTTATGACCTATATTATAAATAAACTTGTCATATTTACAATATGAGAATCTTGATGTCCTTTCGTCGCAGACAAAGGTCTTCAGTAGCATGCAGAAATGATCTTCGGTTAGTTGTGTCAGACTACCCATGACCATACCAGTAGAAATAAGTTTGCGCTGACGAAATAGATATTTTGTGCATTTTGTTTGTGCAATCTTAAGTCTGTTGAACAACATCTTTCCAAACTTGTTGGAGGAATCTTTAAGGCCAACTCACACTTGTTCTTTTCAATGCTTGATTCAATCATCAGTGGGATTTTGATGTCAGCCAGTAGGATTTTTTGCGCTGGCAATTTATTTGCAAGTGGCTATAAAAAAACCTTCAAATTGCTACATTCCAACCATCATGTGACAAGTTTTCTACCCATTCCTATAGTGCAACAACACAAATCCATCAAGTTAACATCTTTTCATGCACAATACACACTAATCTTAGAAGGGATACGGAGAAGTTAAACTTTTGAAAGCGTGCCTATCTATGACTGGGCCGTGGTTGACTGGCTTAGTCACCCATCATTGTTAGAACAGGAACCTTTCATCCACTGAGGAATATTGAAAGTTGTTTTGAAAGTTGTATGAAGTAGGTTCAGGGTATGTCAACAATGAAGAAATGTTCTTTCATGTGACATGTCCTCAAGGGCTTGAGGCATTCGGTTTGCACACCATATCGATTGTTAACTGCACATTCCTTTTAAAAAAACAGATGTGAATAATGTCTATTTTTGTCATATTTGTTGTTTAAAAGGTAAACAATTTTTTTTTTTTTTTTGTGTAGGTCATTATTATTGCTCCAAATTTGAGCATGTTAAAAATGGCTAATATTGTATTTCTGGTAATATTTCCCAGATCTCGAGGAGAGTTAAATTAGTCGATTCAATGACTCATGAAGGAAAATGTATTGAGGATGGCAGTAACAAACTAGTTGAAGCTGTTTACAATTTTTTCAAAGGTTAATGATAAGAAGTAAAGTCAAGTTCTTGTGAATTCAAAAAAGTTACCCTTGGATTGGTAAATATCCTTATAAAAAAGAAATCAGTAATACCGCACACAGCTGTTTTTATCCGTTTAATAATTTTCATGACACTGCAGATTTATCAGCTGTTACCTACCAGGAACCCACCAATTGGTGCTCAATTGCATACTATGAACTGAACAACCGTGTCGGTGAGCCATTCCATGCATCCAGCACCAGCGTGATTGTCGATGGATTCACAAATCCGCAGAGCAACACCGACAGATTTTGTCTTGGACTCCTGTCGAATGTTAACCGCAATTCCACAATTGAGAACACAAGGAGACACATTAGCAAAGGTATGGTTGTTGGCCACATCAGTAAAAAATCACGGCAGTTTTGGTTAGATTACACTAGTGTGTTAGTCCACAAACTTTTTAGGCACATGACCCAGGAGCTTGTTAGATGACTGAGCCACCACCCACTAAACCCAAACCCTTAGTATCAATGCTCAGTATTAAAGCCATCATTTTTCTGTTTGCTAAACTTGAAATTCCATTTTGTAAATATGTAATTTTCCTTTTTTTTTTAAGTTTTCTCGTCCCTCTCCATTAAAAAAATATATATATTTGAAACTGTTGACATAACACAGAAAATATACCTTGTTATTTGATCATTTTCAACTGATTAAAAACCCATTTTTTGGAGCGAAGGTCGCCTTGCGAGTACCTAGAACTAGCGCCCTAGCTGTGATAAAAAAAACACACAGGTATGTTAGTGGGCAGAAATACTCCCTTGAAATGCTAATTTTTTTAGTAGCTAGGGACTTAAATGAGTTTTGTTAATTTCTGTTGTGCATGAGCATATGGTTGCCAGCAGTATGGTAAGCATGTTTTCCCTAATATATGTTTGTTAATTCTTAGAATATGGAAAAAAATCAAGGAAAGGGATGAGACCTTGGTATGTGATGCTGAAGTGATATAAAAATGTTCAAGAGGGTTCTAGTATTTGAATGTAATGTTAACAAACCCCTGAGCCTAATATGTAATATAATGTATTATATTGTGGTTTTTATTATCAGAACGGATGTGTTATATCTCGAGAATGCCAGCATACTTTGACAGATTAAAGTTCACCAACTTGTATAAGTGCTTAACTTTTTAGACATACATAAAATACTCAATATGAAAGGTTATTGTCATGGACTAGGCTGATTGCATCTTTATGGAAAAGAGAGAACATGCTTCCTGTCGTTCACACGACTTCTTTTGCGTGAAACCTTTCAACTTTTCTTTTTTTGCAGGTGTCCACTTGTACTACGTCGGAGGTGAAGTATACGCAGAGTGCTTGAGCGACAGCAGCATCTTTGTCCAGAGCCGCAACTGTAATTACCGCCACGGCTTCCATCCGACCACCGTCTGCAAGATACCTCCGGGATGCAGCCTGAAGATCTTCAACAACCAGGAGTTTGCGGCTCTTCTCTCGCAGTCTGTCAACCATGGATTTGAGGCTGTTTATGAACTCACCAAGATGTGCACGATCAGAATGAGCTTTGTGAAGGGTTGGGGAGCAGAGTACCATCGCCAAGACGTCACCAGCACACCGTGCTGGATCGAAATCCATCTCAATGGACCACTTCAGTGGCTGGACAAAGTCTTGACACAGATGGGGTCCCCTCACAATCCCATCTCCTCGGTCTCGTGATGAAGACATTATATTGTCCTCCGTTGAGGATGATAAAACTAAAGACACTGCCAGTTGTCTTCATCTAAACAGTTGTATCTAGTGAATCAAGAACTTTCCCCCCCCCCCCCCTCTCTTTTTTATTTTTTTTCTTCCTTTCTTACTGAGCAGCTATGTTACATTTTGTATTTATAATACTTTTGACAAGGTCATTTACAATCAGCCATAATTTGAAATATCATGAGGAACCCAAGACTTCCCCCAAGAATTCAAATGTGGATGTGGATTAATTGTTGCATAATAGGTGAATCAGTTATTGTGGATAGTTGATCCAAATCCTTCATAGGAGAGTTGTACTCTGACAAGAAAGGTAATATCTAGATTCCAGATTGTAAAAGAAATGTATGACCTCAATTTTCTACTATCACCGAAATTGCTATAAAATTATGGAATTTTGATTGTTGTAAAATGTCTGGCACTTTAAGCAACCTAAACAGGTTTTGACATTCACTACACAATGTAAAGACTTAAAGAAAACCAAGGTGTGTGGTTCAGCACTTTGGACACTAGACACTTACATTAAAAGCATTGCAGGGATGGATGATTAATGCCGATAAATCAATAGACCTGACAGAGAAAGTATGGCTGTGGTATATATTGGTGCTGTGATTTCTCTGAAAGTAAAGGAAGTTTGTTTTCTCAGCTGTATGTGTTGAACAATATACTGTGATATGTAATGGTGAAATCAAGGGATATATTTACCAGTGGCAGACAATGTGGTACATGACGGAGAAGATAAATGTTCCATACTGTTAGTTGAAAATCCCATCTCGGTATCATGTTCCTTACTGGAGAGATTTCTGATTAAATAGAACCCATTTTGGCCAGCTTAATCCTCGATTCTTCCCCGCAGAGGTTAACAGTAAGTGGTCTGTGACAGCAAGAGTTCTTCAAAAGCTTTACTTTCCTATTATACATCTTCTTGTTGAATTATGCTTGAAACATGACACATTTTGTAATGGCTGGTGGTCTGGTATTTGTGTGTTTACTGACAGTGGTACCTCAGTAGTTTTTCCACCAGTTTTGGGGATAAATGAATGGTCACCTATGTGTGAAAATTAATTTTTTTGGGGTATCAGAAGTCATGTATGCAGAATATCTCTAAAAATGTATACTATCGGTCAGCCAACGGTAAAGTTTCACATTGCTTGATGAATTTCTGATTTCCTCCATGACGCTGTCAATGAACTTTAACTGTGTGGAAAATGGTTAGGTAAGCTAGTATTGGTTGTAAGGCTTTAAAGGAAGAGAGGCGTTGCCAAAAGCATGTCTTATCGGTCAGTGTTTTCATTTCTTTCTCTGATAGTTCAGTATCATTCTCTTTCGAATTTACATGCACTTGTGTATAAACCCTGTTGATGAAACTACAAAATTTCTCTTTATTGTAGCAAATATTTGTGTCTTCAGGCTGTAAGCTTGATTGGACAAGACCATCAAGAAGATAGTGTCGCTGGTTCTGTTGAATTGGGGGGTCTGTCAAAAATGGGAAAGAGATGCTGATATAACCAAGAAAGCTTGTTGAGGTAGATGACGAAAACAATATATGATCTGCCTGTCTTCAAAGTTTTTGATCCTAGCAGGATCTTCTACGAATGCAAACAAAGACCAAGATCCTGCTAGGATGGAAACATCAGGTTGTCTTTACTTTGATATACTTTGGTCTGATCCGCTCTTCGTAAAGACTCACTTATCGTTGTGTAACGCTATCATTTCTGCAAAGATTCTTTCTGTTGCAGGTTTCCTAACAGACAGCTACAGTTAAAAGTTATTTCAAAAACTGTGCTAGTAACTCAAAATGGCTGTCTTCTCTCCCTGCTTCTGAGTGAATGGAAGATTTACTTGAAAACAGCTGAATTATTGCAGAGATGAACCTTATATGCATGCACGCATACGTACTATTCATGCAATATTGTATTTGGCCCCAAAATGGCCTCTGTATATAAAGGGTAGTACTATTAATGCACGTATGCAGTATTGTTGTTGGCCCCAAAATGGCGTCTGTATGTAATGTAACACACCTCTGTGTATACATGTGCCCTACATGTTTTAATTCAACACCAAGCTGTTTAGGAGACATGGTATGACTTATAGATGGATAGTACATTTAGTTGAATTTGTACAGCTTATGTACTTAGTTGTTTGGTGGTGTGTTACATTTCATCTTCTGAACTGTTCAATGTTTTGCTGTCCCAAATTTTGTTAATATATAAACAGACGACATCCCTGTGGTCTGCCAGTTCTGTCCAAAAAATCTGTTGTCATCATAACTTTTGTTTTATATACTCTTTCAAAACTTCATTGGAGGAATAACAACAAATAGCAAATGTCCACTCTTGTTTATTTATAATTTGCATTCATGTGTGTTGCAAAATGGACGTCATAATGTCTGAACAGAAAGGATCAAAACCCAACCATGCAGTGAACACGCCTTGAAAGACTTTTCTTTACTTTTCCACTGTTTTTATGAACTACTCTTGTGCACATATTTCATAGTTACGCTTTAAAAGTTTCGGAAGCCCTATGCAAAATGTTCATCTGGAAATGAACAGGCTTCTTTTGAGGCTTACAGTTCATTGTTGTGACATCGTTGCAACAAGTAAAATGTTATCTTGTGCTCAGTTCATTTGCATGGTTCACAGAGCGCTGCTGCTCGATGTAGCAAAGCAAACCACCTAGCAACTCTCTCAAAGACAAATTATCAACAGTTTGTACTCCTCTGTATGTTGGAGACTTGATCAAGGTACCCTCTCAAAGTTTAGAAGTTTCTTACGGTCAAACTTGGTCACTTGACATATAGAGGTGCAGACTCTCTGGAAATTTCAAATTTTTTGCTTGTTTGTAAAGAGACTTGTTCCTATGTGGGATGAGTTATTTTATTTTTATTAAATTATCAGCGTATGAGAGAAATAAACGTATAACTTAAAATTGCTTTAGAATAGGATTTTTGCTGGTATGTAATGTGTTTTAAGTATAACATTTGTTGTATCATGTAACATGACTTACATATTTAGCCAACAGAAATGCAACAGAAGTGCTTGAATATTAATTATATCACTTACCACCGTATAAAGAATCTTTTTCACCTTAGTTGTATTACTTAAATAACACAGACCTCATGGATAAATGTAATTTAAATATTTACAATTTTTTTTTTATATCTTTCTATTCCTGCCAATACAGTATCGGGAGGTGAATTTTTAACTATCTCAGAGTAACCTTGCTTCAAAATTCATATGTATACGTTAACATCTGTATAAAATGTTGTAGCAAAAGACTGCATATTCATATTTTAAGTCTAGTCCATTCCAGCAACCGTCATGGCTGACTTTAATTTTACGAATCAAGTCATTGCATTTCTTTGATAAGGAAAAGTCTTTGCATATTAACACGGAGTATTTTCATTTTTGGAATAAGTGGGACTCTGGGATAAGAGTCACATTTCAAATAGGTCTTCTTGGTAGGTATGTCATTTAGTTTTAATCAAAGTGTGAAAGAATCATTAGTTAGGAGTGGGGTAAACAAAAGTGAACAGGTATGAAAGGGGGAAAACAAATATGAAGTCATTAGCAGCGGAGAGAGAGGACTGGAGGCTTGCTTAGATTGTCAGCAACTAAGGTCTAATCAAAGTGAGTTTCGAAGAAAGGTACAAAAAACATAATAAGAGGTCAGAGGTCATCATGAGCATGTAATACAGAAAAAGAATGAAATTAGTTGCTGTACCCATGTACCTCAGACAGTCTTTGCACCCTCTTTTTTAAAAAATAATCTTCATTTATCATTTTGGTCCACTTGCAAGGTCAAAACTGTCAAGTGGATGAAAACTTCTTGGAGCATTGCCTATCAGTATAAGCCAAACTGGAGGTCAAATCTCAGTGAGCATTGGCTATTTTAGAGTTATAAAGTTATTTTTTTCCATTTTTTTTTCTCTTTGCATTTTGTACTTTCATTTGTTAGTATGCAGTAATATAACTTTTATGATGATGTAATTGGTAATATCTCAGTCGAGTGATTTGGTCAAAATGAGAATTAAAATCCTGAATTGCTGGAATGTTAAATTTCGATATTTTTTAGCGAACATCTTTGTTTTTGGTACCTCGTTTTGGTTTCATTTTTTTTTTATATATCTTTCTTGTATTATGTAAACTCACATATATGAACTCAAAATACCACCTGAACAGTGAAAGATGATTTCTGTGACTTTCACTGCTGGATATTTAAGTAGTAGAGAGAATATGAAAATTTGACCAAAAGAAATGTGGGAGAGAATAGACTGAGTAAGATTTGCAAAGATGGTTAAGAATGTAAGAAGTATGTGTTTTCAACTCAGACATTTGTTAGATAATTGATAAGTTACGTTAATGAATATGCATTGTAGTATATGTCACTAAGTGGGTAGTCTGTATGTGAAGTCTGTAATATTAATCGATGTTGTCTTCCGTAACAGTGTTTGCCAATAAGAAGAAATCAAAAGTTGTGTAATGGTGTAAGAATATTTTTTTTCCTCCCTTTTTTTTTATTATCATGAAATGAGGGTTTATCAATCATGAGGAAATTTGAACACTAGTCTCTGAAATGAGGCAATTGGGCTGACTCACAGATACCTAAAAATACCTTGATGGGTCCCTCATGTCTAGAAGTATTTATTGTCAATCGTTTCCATGGGTACATGAGGATGGGAAAGGGGGAGGGGGGAGAGGGGGAAGTGAAATAAAGATGAAGGTGACAGATGAACAGTAGTGGTGTGAAAGTAAGTATGTGGCAGGTAAGGTGTGGATATTTCTGCATTGATGGTAAGTTGCTTAATTAAAAAGAAGAATAAAGAAAATGTCTAAAGTAATTCAAATTGTGTTAAGCTGAATTCTACATTTGCAAGGTCATAGCAACAGAATGTTAACTGGTTTTGCAATATTCCTTACCATTTTGATTTATTGTAAATTGTAATGATTTTTTCACTATTTTCCCTCATTTTTTTTGTGATATTTGTGGATTGATAGCATAGATTAGGCAGAAAATAAAATTTTGAACATAACTCTTAGACTAGTGCTGTTGTTTTTGTAGGACCATACCATGTACTACTGAAATGGTGGAGGGATCTATCTCCCAGGAATGGCAAAATTGTAGTCTACTCCTGCTGTTGGTGGAATTTTTGTTTATTCTGTAAATGTTAAATGGTGCTTCAATTTTGTTCTCAACTGCTGCATGGTCAAAGCTTTGATGCTTTGTATACTGCCACGATTGCAAAATGTTCAATTTCATTGGCCAACAACATCGTGATAATGGTAGATTGTACATTCCAACACAAACTTTCTGTAAACAAGTGTTACTGTAAGGTGCTCCCAACAAATTTTTTAAAGGAAATTTGATGGGGAGGAAAGGTGTTAGGGAAGACGATCTTCCCCTTCCCCCAACTCAGTGCAAAGTCTCGCTCTCATCCAGGGGTTCCCCTGACACAAGATTGATATTAGGCGAGCCAAGAATCATACGAATATTCAGTGGTGTTGGAATTGGTGGCACCAAGCCTATGGGAATATCGTTGTGAAAATTATTTGGAAATCCATGGTTCCTCGGTGAACGCAGGTGTCCCACTGTCTGCGCTTTCCCACTCCTTTCCTCAACCTTTCATGTACGACGAGTCTTGTGGTGAAACTGACAAGTTATGCGAAATCAGATCTACAGTGCCTAGTATTCTGTACGTCATTTATGAGCTAAATATATATGCTACGCCCAATTACTGCTGCTTACACGACACATCGACTCACATCAAACCATATAGAGTAGAAAAGCAGTTGCATCAGCACCAGTACGTTATTGTTTAAAAACTGACCAGCTCTCCTTCAAAATGACTAAGGTAGGTATGAATGACTGCATTAGAATTTACGATGGCGAAACCGAATGACGAGCTTGGCCTCGCTATATTACTGTAGTGTTACTGTTAGCATTCATTACGCTAGGACTAACTTGGTCTAGCCTAGGCCCTAACTAAGTAAGATAGGATACTGCAGATCAAGAAGTGACAAGGACATAACGTGTGATTATTGTACACGTAGGTCTAGCATGGTGGGATGAATTCATGTTATTTTACTCATTCTTAAATGAATCAGCGAATTATTATGGCCAAACATTTCACATCACGTTAGGGCACATTGTAACTAAGTTGTAAGGTGACCTTTTTTTCCAGAAAATCTGGGAACAGGATATTGATGTTGCCCACCCCACAACTCGTCAGCCCGCTCCCATTGATATCAACAGTTATTAAAGTATTTGGAACATTGAAAGATGAAACTTGGCGGAATCTATGTCAGTGCAGAATGTAGTACCCAAAAGCTAGGCTTCGCAAAACTGTCTGATTGTTATTGTCAGAGTAGCCTACATGCGAACATGCTTTGCATTGGAGCTGGACTGCGCGATGTAGGCTATAAACAACGAAGAGTCTGCTGTTCAACCTTATCTTGTGTTGCACAAAAATCACGAAATTACTGATGCACTATATATATGACGGCTTAACAATTTTTTTTGAAACATATAATTTATAAGAAATTTCACCAAAAATTAAAGGGTGTGAAGACTCGCGAAAAAGAAACGTCTAATGCTGGTAATCTGACCTAGTTCCGAATGAGGTGTAACAGAAGTGTTAGAAACCACCATCGATCCCAGAAAATACACACACAGCTTGCTACCGTCGGTAATTAGACACTAGGGTACAGTCAGTACATACAGCTGTGGTCAATACCAATAGCACAGTGTATAAACGATACAGTGATGGACATCTAAGGTCCAGCTAAAGATAACAATTTATCATGTTTCATTACTGTCTGCATTTTGTAGCGACACAAACAAAACGTCACTTGCAAGCAACAGAAAGTTAACTTGTATATTTGAAATATCCATCCTAAACGATTAAAAATCATTTCTCTGCCATATTGTGAAAACATGTTTTGAAAATTATTTATCGTTTTTTCAGGTAACTTCTTGGGACTACCAGACAATTCTTTTAATGCAACTGGAAATCTTATTAGTATCATTCAACATGATACTTTTCACATGAATCACAGGCTTTATGAAATTGTTCAATGATCTGGATTGCCTTTATCTGTGAGACCTGAATGAACTTAACATTTGTAGTTGTACAGATAATCACAGCTTAGGTTCAAGCTGTCTAAACAAACTGGCTGGGGGTCAAACAGTTAAAAGTTGAAATTAGTCAGGGCCTTTTACCAAATTGTAGGATTTTCCAGGGACAGAATTTAAAATCCAAGGACAATTTCTGAGACATTTTGAAACCACAGACTCATCATGAAATCTGGGGACGTCACAATTTTAGCCACTTGCTACAAAATGCCTAGTGCTTAAAACTTTTACTGCATAATATCCAGTTCTCACTGGCTTTTCCTGAATTACAACAGACATCACTTACTGTTCAGACATTTGAGAGCAGCCCAATAATATCTGCTATAAATTTATAAGCAGTAATAGTGGTACAGAAATCATGCTGATTCTTGTACTGGCAATTTTTATTGTACTTAACATGTGTTTATGTTCTTAATGTATGCTGGCAGAAAATCACCAGGGCAGTTTTTTTTTTCCACTGGCAATCGGCAAAATCCACTAGCTGCGTTGAGCCAGTAAATAGCTCCAATTGGAGGCATGGTCCTATAAAGTCTAAAATATACCTGTATCAGGGTTTTAGTAACTGTTTCTAGTGCTTTGGCTTTCTGTTATTCCCCGTCCATGTTACCATGATTTGACCAGCCTGTAATAATGTGTATTTTTTCATTTCAGACATATGAATTTAGTGTGGAAATGACCTGTGAAGGCTGCTCAGGAGCTGTTGACAGGATCTTGAAAAGGGCTGGTAGGTTGAAACCGGACGGATTAGACGAGAAATGTATATATTGCACAAAATATGGTTTGCAGACCATTACAAACCGAGCTGCTAGCAATCCAGGCTGTGCACTATGTTGATATTATTTAAGAGAAATGGAACTTTACATCAGAAGCTCATCAAAGTGGCTGGACGAATTAGTCTCACCAAGACAATAAAGGTCATGAAGGTCATTATGTTGCCATAGTCTTTATAGATTTAAAATTAAAAAAGAAATGGATTAAGTTTATTAGTATTTAAGCACTAATGATTAACAGTAACATTTTAGATCTTGATCGAGTAGATGATAGCATTATTGGCTGAATTTTTAAGGGAGAATTCTAGAAATTTTTGCTTAGTTTAAAAGCTGAATATGTGGAATACAGGAATAATGTTGGAAAAATTGCTAGCACTCAAAAGAGTTTTACAAATTTTTGAACTTTGAATACCAAACAAAATTCTATGTAAAATCATCTTAACTGAAGTTGGTATCATAACACCAAGATTTGTAAACATGGCAGTTGGTAAGTATCCATAATATGTGATTCTATCAATATATATAGGACATGTAATAGTACAAATACTTTGTGTTGCTCAATGATTATTGTAACCCCAATTTCTTTACCTTCACATCTAGTACTTATTTAATGTATAGATTAATCAAGAAAATCCCTCAAGGCCCATTGCTAAATTGTCTCCAAGTTTGGTATGCTTAAACCTATTGAGAATAGCATTTCTGAATGCTCTGACCTCAGTCTTGGCCTCAGTCTTACATAGTACCCACTAAACAATGCAGTTTCTACTACAGTCTACACAGTGAACAATTTTTCCTGAACTTAATAAAGTCAGGAAATTCCACTGCCAGCTAGGCTGTCGAATGTACCCTCTGATCGGTTCGCTCCGCTACCGAAATGACAGGGCCAGACATTACATAAGGGTGTTGGGCAGTGTGATTGCGTGAAATGAATGGCACAGCAGTGAGAAAAACACTTTGATAGTGGCTGTGAATTACTTTTTTGAAGTTTTCACATTGAGTGACCATTGTTAGACTTTTTGATCATCTAATATGGGCAATACTGATGACCTCTGTGAGTATGCACTGAGATAGAACCAGGGTTGCATTTAACAAATTCAATTCCCTTTAACTTTTGGTTCATTCACTCGAGTCTGTTTTGTGAACATTGCAAGAGAATGTATTAAATGTATTACAACTCCCTTGTATGATACAATACATGAATGAAGGCTTAGAAAGTTGATGCCTCACATGACTTATAACATTGGCTATTTTTCTGCCAAGGGAAATGAGGCTAGTGGCTACTACATTATAGCACTCCCAGTCTGTTGGTTCTGGTCAAGAACATGCACAGTAGAAGAAAGATTGTATGCCAAGCCCTGTTTTTCTTTGCAGTCCCCAAGAAATTGTTGTTAACAGAAATCACTTGTAAAACTTACATTGACATTTCACATTTAGCAGAAAGATTTCTCATGATTTCACAAATGTTCATTTCTTTGTTTTGTCTCCAGATGGTATAGCCAGCTTTGATATTGATCTTCCAGGGAAGAAGGTGATAGTGAAGACCGATTTGTCATCGGACCAGGTCTTAGAGCTTTTGAAGAAGTCTGGAAAGAGCACTGCTTTTGTAGGGGAGAGTTGAGATGGAATTCCATAGTACAACCTGAACATCTCTTTTATTCCTGCTTTGACCTGCCTTCCCTCTTGTCTTAAAGTCTCATTTTGCTTTCCATTATAAACACCCAAAAAAAACCCAGATGCCTGTCTCGTCTGTATTGGCTATGAAGTCGCATTCTTCTGTGTATGCAGTTTCGTTTCGTACAAGTGCAGAGGGTTAGAGCAATGTACACACGCATGGGGTTCCAGTCGTATGTTCAAAATCTAAAGGACCAGCAGTGTTTGTAAAACAAGACAGTGTCTGTTGGTGTGCTGAGAAATGAAAAGGTTTGAAAGAAGCATATCATAGATATGTAATCAAAGGGATGTTTAATGTCCTTAAGATGGGTGTCAGTTTGTCTGGGTGCATAATCAGGCATTAAATATCCCTGGTGCAGTCGCATGATCAAGCATGGTAGTTTTCTATAGAATGTTAATTTACTGATGTATAGTGCCAATCATACAGGCTGTGATATACCAATGAACACAACTAGGATTTTTCACTCGATCAATTGGGTATCATGGAAATTTCCTCGTGCAGCATCATTCAACATCTTTCATAAGCATGCTAGAGGCGCATGCAAAGTAATGATAATATAATTTAAAAAAAAGGATTATAACAATTAAATAACAAAATATCCATGTGCGATGTCTCAGTCTTTGATATTTACCGTTCAATGGTATGGATGGGGAAAGGAGAATGTGGAAAGGGGCATTGGCAGGCATGAAATCAACACTGGACTTTATTTCTTCATTTATCTATTATTATAACCCCATTTTTAGCCCATCCATATCCATCATCAGTGGTGGAATAGTTCAGTCGTGGGGTATTTTGCATTCACCCCTCCGAGTGTTCAACCACCCCTTTCTCAAACTCACACAAAAATTCAAGACTAATTATTAGCACAATTATCGACCATATATTTATGAAAAAATTATTGGGGTGGGGGAGATGGGCACCCCACCCCCCAGGCTCTTTGGGCCTTCAAATTGTGAAAGTGAACTGTTAGGCATCCTCCTTTAAGTTACTGTGCAGTGATGGAGCCAACATCATGACATGTAAACGTTTCATAACATTTTGTAACATTTCATTTAATTAATCACCACAAGGTGTCCATTCATATTTACCTGTCACTTTTGCCTTGAATGGCTCTTTGTCTGTAATGCCATTGCTACAATCAAACTAATGTAGTTTCCCTGCAGTTATTGATATAACCAAATTGCAGTCATTCCATCGACAAATCTAGTCAATTGCTAGCAATAAAATTTACCTTATAAAGAAATTATTTGTCTCAGTTGTTCTTTTTTGTTTTAATATTTGAATATGGAAATTATCTACATGAACAGTAGGCAGTGGTCATGTTTGATATATCATTGCCTCACATACAACAGTGTTACTAGGCTGGTGCATTCCCCTAGGGCCTTGGCTGCACAAGGGGGCAGGGTGGGGAGTGGTTAAAAGTAGGCCTACAAAATAAACCATCCACTGGACCAGTGAGGCAGCTAGTATTTTAGGTGCTGTCAATAAAATAGAAAAGCTTAATGTACTCTTCTGTATTAATTTTGAGACAAACATTTATTTAGTGCACTGTATCTTTTAAAGAGAAAACTAATATATTCAATGGCGTAGCTGACAGGTGGGGGACTGCCCCTGGGCATAGCTAAAAAAGTTGGCCAAAAAAAACTAAACATGCTTTAATAGCCATGATGTATTAGAAATGGATCTGTAGGCTACTTGATTTCTATAGCACTTTGTAATGTGCTTCTCATAAGATTTTCCTCATTGGCCATACAAGCTTTCTCTGAACGCATTGACTACGATTCAGTGATTGAGAAGAGTCTGAGTTCTGTGTTTTGTATGGAATTGTACTGTCATTTAAGAAAACCAAAAACATTACATCTTCATTTGAGACAATATACGAGATAACCTGGGTGCGCTTTCCCACACGGGACATTTAATATGTATTAGTTTATATTTGACATCTTTGATATACAGGGCCGCAACCCTTCAAAACCACTCGGGCCTACAATTGGTAACATACGTAGGCAAAGTTGTATACACTAGTAGTATTTAAGCTTGTACTCCGCAAATTTATGGTACCAGTTTGCAGCTTAGCCCCTACCCTCCAGGGACAGACACCACCCAAATTTTGTCGTCCTCCTCCTCTCCCCTTATTATTTTGAAATCTGGCTACAGGCCTGTCCAAAACTTTAAATGTCAGTAAAACTAATAAATATGTGGTTTTATATATGTTTTTGAGTATGTTTATTGAAGCCCTTTGTAGTATTAACTATCTACCATGGATGTTGAACTTCAAAGGATTTGTAATCACATGGTGTCTAACAATATGCTGACATTGTGTAACCAACATCTCTTTGCTTCACATGCCCAGTTATCGTTATTTTTCAAAAATTAATCAAGGGAGCCATATATATGTAAATTCAAACAACGACATATGATTACTTGTGCTAAAATTCGAGTCCTCAATTGGTCTTTCATTTTCATGTTTAGAATTAAAAAAAAATAATAATAGCTATCACTAAAAAAACATTACAGGTGCTAGTTGCAAATTTTACATTTATTTTTGTGTAATTCGTTTGACACATTAATCTTTTAATGACAAAAATAGAAAATTGTGGTCTCATCTAATAAATCAATAAAAAGTAGGCTACCAGATACACCAAGTAGGAGAAAGGTGGTTGGTGAAAAAATAGGTCAAAATTGTTTTGTTATTTTTCTTTCCTGGGATTAGACCATCAATATGTTTTCCAGTTTAACTTGCTTGCCTATTTAATAAGTGTCTTTCCCAAAGGGTTTCTGTGCTTTTTTCTTAAGTTTTGAATATTATTTTACAGCTCCCCTACTAAACAACCCATAACTTTCAAAAACTTTCAAAACAATTTAACAAATCTTTGCTTACTTTTCTTGTTTATTGAAAATTAAAAACATTGAATTTTTTGAAAATTTTAATGTTATTTACTCAATGCCAGATATTCTTCTTTGCTGATGTTACTTTACAAATTCGTTCAACTTTTCAAGTGACATTGATATTCCATCTTGATGCATTGTTCTAATTTACCAGTAAAATAAACAAAGCTTTTTACTTAAGCAATGCCTTTTACAAATCATTTACATGTACACTGTGTTGTGGGTATTGACCGTACAGTAGCTGTATCTATTGACTGTACACTAGTGTCTAATTACCAACTGTAGCAAGCTGTGTGTGTATTTTCTGGGATCGATGGTGGTGTCTAACACTTCTGTTACACCTCATTCGAAACTAGGTCAGATTACCGGCATAAGACGTTTCTTTGTGCGCGAGTCTTCACACCCTTTAAAGCAATGCATATTCATGAAGACCTATCGAAAGAGGATCGTAAACCTTTGCCTTAACTTACCAAAAAAAATTTACAAATTGTGTGAGATACGATTTTCCTGACTAGCAACTTACACCTCCGACATAAACTTGTGTCTCTTGAAAATGTTGTTTACATTTCATTACCTCAGAAGCTAAAGAGATACATAGCCAAAATTGTCACTCGACTAGATCAAGTGGCCGAAAAACACCACAAATATGTAAATTGAAGTCTGCAATATTCCTGAATTTTTGGCTTGCATGCACTTAAAGTGTAAACTATCAATGAATGAGGCAGTCATCCAAAAGAAATTAGTATTCGCTAAACAAATTGGAACAGCCAATGGATTATGTTAATTAAGTTTCACTTGTTCTACCAATGTCACCAACCTTTCAAATCATGCTTGTGGATAGCAACAATTTTTCCAAAATAGACACCTGTATCTGGGTTACTTTTCTGTGAGCTGCATGGTTGTCATGACGACTGCATTATCAGTTAGCCATGATCCAGAAAGTGGGCTTTATACTGGCAGTGGTATATATTTCATAGAGACTTGGAATCTCTTGCTTGTAATGCATCTGTAGCACATACTTAAAGATAAATAGATGGATAGATAGATGGATGAATGGATAGAATAAGGTATTTGTAAACATCACCCTCTATCTATGCAGAGACGACATGTAGGCTCTCCCACCCCCCCTTCAAAAAAAAAAAAACAAGAAAGAAACAGGACACAAACTTGCATATTAACCTCATATTAAATCTATCTATGACGTCGATCTTGCAGACAGGGATAGGAAGGGATTTCGAAAGCTTCAGTCCTACAAAAAGTGAATGCCCTAGTACCCAATTTTGTATGTACCTTTAGTACAGAAAGCAACAGGGTTAGTCAGGTAACCATGCAGAGGCAGCATTGTGAACACATTTGTTGTAGACAAACTGTTGTGGTGTTAATATTGTATGGTGGTGTATTAAAACTTCACATGTGTTATACATATGCAGTTTTGTATGGTGGTGTACTAAAACTTCACGTGTTATACATATGCAGTTTTGTATGGTGGTGTACTAAAACTTCACATGTGTTATACATATGCAGTTTTGTATGGTGGTGTACTAAAACTTCACATGTGTTATACATATGCAGTTTTGTATGGTGGTGTACTAAAACTTCACATGTGTTATACATATGCAGTTTTGTATGGTGGTGTACTAAAACTTCCCATGTGTTATACATATGCAGTTTTGTATGGTGGTGTACTAAAACTTCACATGTGTTATACATATGCAGTTTTGTATGGTGGTGTACTAAAACTTCACATGTGTTATACATATGCAGTTTTGTATGGTGGTGTATTAAAACTTCACATGTGTTATACATATGCAGTTTTGTATGGTGGTGTACTAAAACTTCACATGTGTTATACATATGCAGTTTTGTATGGTGGTGTACTAAAACTTCACATGTGTTATACATATGCAGTTTTGTATGGTGGTGTATTAAAACTTCACATGTGTTATACATATGCAGTTTTGTATGGTGGTGTACTAAAACTTCACATGTGTTATACATATGCAGTTTTGTATGGTGGTGTACTAAAATTTCACATGTGTTATACATATGCAGTTTTGTATGGTGGTGTACTAAAACTTCACATGTGTTATACATATGCAGTTTTGTATGGTGGTGTACTAAAATTTCACATGTGTTATACATATGCAGTTTTGTATGGTGGTGTACTAAAACTTCACATGTGTTATACATATGCAGTTTTGTATGGTGGTGTACTAAAACTTCCCATGTGTTATACATATGCAGTTTTGTATGGTGGTGTACTAAAACTTCACATGTGTTATACATATGCAGTTTTGTATGGTGGTGTACTAAAACTTCACATGTGTTATACTTATATGTAGCTGTAATCATAGACAGTATAGCCGTCATGTGTTAAAGTCAAATTGCAACCCTTTTCTTTGATCTAATTTTATTTCACATAACCTCGATGAAAACAACTAAAATTGATACGGTGAAAGGAAAAAGAACGATGTTTGTGGCTTTGAATGATGTCACCCTGTTACCGAATAATTACATGGTAAAAATTTAATGCATGCCCAAATTTATGGAAAATTTTCCTTGCTTCGACTGCTGTGAATGAACCTTGTTACAAGTATAAATCTCATCCTGAGATTATCATAACCCATTGACCTTTAATGGAACATTTGTTCTCCTGGCATCGCGAAGCAACCTTACATACCATCCTAAAGTGGGTATAATGTTCAGTTTATGAAGTGAAAAAATAAGAAAGATAATAAATGTAGTCATGGCAAAGATGCCTTGTATTTTTTGCAAGAAACACCTTGAAATTATATCAATATTTCATGGATTGCAATATCCAAATTGTGCCAATAACAGTCCTAAAAACAATGTCATCATCATCACCATCATAATGTATACTTGCAGTCCACATGTATTGGTATGTTGAACACTAGTTCCATGGGAGGATAAGATTTAAATTTCAACAGACTTCATTTAAAACTAAAACACTGAACTTGCCGCATAGAGGAAAACGGCTGTTTAAAGGTGGCATTTTAAATGTTCAGGTCCATGAAAATTAAAATTATGCGATAAATGTAGAATTGTAGAGCTATTTAGCAAGAATTCCTCTTAGCAAATTTCTTACAAAATTTATCAATATTTTTAAGGATTATAATATGTCGAGTTCATACAGCATTATGATAATTAATACAGTGTACATCAGTTGCCATCTGACGTTTCATTGATATGAACATGACCTTTACTCCCCAATGAGGAATAAAGTTCTTTGGTTGGCTCAAACGGCTTGTAGAATTATATTACTCCTTTCTCAATGCAGCCAAATTCAGACCTCAGTCAAGGACCTAATCCACATCTCTCCATACATAGAGGGCTTCCTTTACCCCTCTCTATCCCACTCTCTGCAGGCTTCTCTGGCAATGAACAGCACTACTCTAGCGCAAGTAAATTTGTCACCTCTGAATTTCCAAGTTAGAAGATTCTGATTCAGAGTTCCTTGGCTGATAAAAAAACTTGAGCTTGTTTGGCAAAAGAGTGACCGACACTGGACCAGCCTCAAACCGTTCACTATCTATGGTGTACCACTCCGTTTCATCCTGCAAAAGAGAAAAAGAAATGAATCTTTAATCAACACTTGTTTTCTGTATTTTGAAATTGCTGTCTGCCTGTATATAGGCTGTGTTTTCATAATTTTAAGGGTGATTTCACTAATCCAGGCAGCTTACAATGGCAGTGGTATTTGATTCAGTTTACTGCCCTCTATGATGCATGAGCTCTGAAGTATGGCCCTTGGGTCAATCTTAGCCATGGTTCATGACTAAGCAAACCAATGTCACCTTTATGTCGCCTTGAATCGTAAGATGTGTCCCCCATTTTGATGTCAGGCCAGCAGCCACCTGTAAGTGGTAGTCTTCTGTTATGGGCAATGCAATGAAAACAATCTTGGTGTTGGTTACTCTAATCATCAGCAGTAAAAAGTAGTCTCACAAAATAACTTGTGTCGGGCATATATTCTTATTCATGATGTGACTCTGTTGTGCAGATTACATCTCATTATTGCATATATCACTAACAGAGCCAAGATAGCAAGATCCAATTACATGCGATGTAAATAGACTCAATGACTATGGCAAGCCATATGTGACAAACAAAGCATAATATATATATCCTCGTATTAATACAAATATATATGTGTATTAATTCAATAACTGGCATGTAAATAGCTTTCACCCACATTGTAGCCTCGCCAATGCAATAAATGAGAAATTGCAAATTTGGTCTCTATTGACATACTGTACCATGGTATTCATTTTAACATTGCAGAGCAATTGCATATGTGGTAATTAATCCAACTCCTTGTAAAGGGTCCAGACAATGAGACAAAAGAAAACGAAAGGAAGCACCTTGATGGTACCTATTACAATGCTGTGTGCAAACATCCCGATCGTAACGAACCTTCCCACAAGCGTAGTATAAAGGCCCTTACATACAGCGTACCATTAATGGCGACTTATAAAGTAACCCTCTAGCATGAAACGCTGAAGTTTAGAATTATAGTTCAGGAAAATTCAGTTTTCCATCAGTTTATAAAAACTTGTCCTTGAAATTTAACTTAACTTTTTCTGAGGTCACTGGCAGTCCTATTTTAACAGCCTGTTTCTGATAAACTAGTCAGAGGACATCAAATATAGAGTTCACTGACAAATTTGCTTCTTCTTTTTCTAAGAAACCTTGACATTCCAGATGGCTGGTTTTGCTTAATCATTATTTTTTTTTTACTCATTCATGCTTGACTGTCATGGTTACAGTCTCTCTGTGACTACAGCAGCAGTAATTACTTTAAGAAATTTCAAAATATGGAAAGAAAAGACAATGATATCAGATACATGATGGATGGAAATGTAATGTAAAATACGTCTTGCTTGATCTTGGCAAAATGCCACTACATTAGAGTAATGAAATCAATCAACATATTGATGTTCTCCAAGTATTTTTATCAAAAATGTCGCAAATTGAAATGTTAAATTATTCTGATTTCCAACTGTCCAGGAACAATTGGGCATTAAGGGGAATTTCCCACTTTTATTAATTATGATGATAGTGCATTGCCTGTTATTTCCTGTGAATGAATTAGCATGTACACAAAGAATCGATCCCTACCATTGTTATGAGGTCACAGACTGACCTTTCTAGCAATGTTAGAATCATTTTGCATAAACAAAGTTCTCATACTGATTGGATGGTTTGTATGTAGCTTGGAATACATCTGCAATCATGAACAAAATGAGAGGAAAAACTAGTTGGTAGTTATTAGGGTTACCACATTTCTTTGGTTGCAAAGTGGGAACAACACATAATTAAGCCCTTACTTACTTGAACCATATGATAGCTAAACAACATTATACCTACTGTTACTAGGGTACTTTTATTGCAAAAATAGAGAAACATATTAGTGTTGTGATTGTTAGAACTATGTAGCCCACTTTTTTTTCCCACCAATGTAGCCCACAGCTTTTCCCACCAAGTTTGTGGAACTAGTATGTCACCATCAAGTTTCAACCGTGTTTGAATAGATTCTATAGATCATACTTATGAAACGGCCACATACAGTTTTGCATACCGTGTGATCGTCAATCAGTGATATTTTGTAAATGTCACTTTGAAGACCATCAGAAAATTGGGACAATTTAGTTTGCTGGTGGAACAATATATTTTCATAGCAAAATAGGACAATCCTGATTAATCAGGATGTATGGCAACCCTTGTAGGTTGGTAGTAAGACTCAACATTAAATTACAATAATTATAACTGCTTCAGATATGTTTCTTATATCCAATTAACAGGAGGCTAGGCTTGTTTCCTCTGATATGGATAGTTAGGCAGGCTATGTGCTTATATTCTTTCAACAACTAAAAGAGAAAGAAAAATCATCAGATAGTATTAAAACCTTATCACATACATGATATTGTTCTTACACCCAAAGTAGGCTAGATTTAGTACCTCTGCCATGATAGTGTGGTAGGCTAATGTTTATTAGACTACTGTAAGTGTGTTAATATTTATCTTGAAGATACACATACAATATACTAATGATTACACTGGTCTGAATATTTAAACATACGGTGGCTTAATAGGGACATAAGGGGGGGGGGGGGAGGGGAAAGGTGTTCCCAAATCTCAAAATGTTGACTTTTTATCTAAATTAGTTTTCTTTTCTTTGTCCCTATTAAGCCACTGTATAAACCAATCCAACTAACAAACAAATGAACATATCAGGCCAATGGTTGCTAGATGGCAGGAAAGCTTACACTATCATACCAAGGCAATACTGTACCTAACATTTAGTTTGCAGATTATGTACAACCATAACAAGGAATCATGGAGGAATATCAGTGGTAAATTCAAAACCAGTGATTGCAGAATCCCTTTACATGAGGCCAGCTTGCAATTTCAACGATCATTAATTTTGTGTATTTATGAGAGTAAAAGTTTAATCTTTGGAAAGTAATCAACTGATTGTAAGAAGTTAACCAGGAAGGCTGAGCCTGAAATAGGAGTTACTTTATGACCGTTAACAACCAAGTACTATATAGGCTCCAGTCACTGACAGTGTGATTAAATAGGTTGTGATGAGAGTTTTATGTTAAGGTTAAGGTAATAACAACCAAGATGAAATAAAATGCCGTTTGGAGGAATTCGAATAGAGAAGAATTTCTGAACTTCTTATACCAATGGACAGGTTTCAAGTCAGAATATAGGTTTGCTAATCTATTATGACTAAAAAATGGATCCAGGAAATTAAAAGAATGGTAAGGGGAGGGTGGGAGGGGGTGGGGATAACAATCAGATCTATGGCACATGTTCCAAAATATTTGGTGGAGACCTATAATCAATGCTGAAATCCAAGGGATTTTGCATGAAAATGTGTGATCTTGACACACATTGAGAAAGCTTTACCAGTTCTCACCCTTTGTCATATATAGCCAAAGGTTTTTCATGGGAAAATTGTGGAAACCCCAGAACACAGGTCGACACAGGCATTTTTTGATAACCTGTGGTAAAGGAATCCAATATGTGAACATGTATGAACATGCCCTAGGAAACATAGGCTTTAGCATATTTATGACCCAGAATTCAAAAAAAAAATATATATAATGTATTTTATTTAGCTTAAGTTAGATTGACGCATGTTTGCCACAGGTTTGCTTTGAGTTCATTTTTAAAATTCATTGTTTGTCAAATAATTTGCCATATTATTCCATTTCCATGGAGTGTCCATTCATTTATGCACATTTGGATCTCCTATTATAACATATTCAGTTGCAATACTGCAAAGCTACAATTTGATTACAGCATATCAAACTCTTGGTGACCCCCTGGGTTCCTATCAAATAATCTACTGGCTTTAATAGACAGTTCAACTACTACAAAATGCAAATTTAACTCTTGACTAGGATATGTTAACCCCACACCACTAGCTGCCATTCTTTGGAGATAAACTCTCCAGAATGACCCCGCTGTGAGTCCAAAATCATATTCCCATTCCTGTGCTTGGAAGAATTAAACGCAATGCTAGAAAAATGTTGCAACTTTGATCTGTAATTTGAGCAGTTAAGAGATCAGATGTACACTTTTCCAAGCTGACTTTTAAGCAAGAAACACACCTCTTTGAGGTATTAAACATTTTAGTTCTCCTGACATTTCGAGCAGACTAGGAGCTAGCCGACCTTGTCAGGGAATAGAAGATATTTATCGCCGTTTGGATTTCACCTGGGAGTCCCACAAACTGGAAATATTGACATAAGGATGGCCATTTTGGCTCCGAAAGGGTCAATGAAGGGGGAGGTTTAATGCCCAAGAGAAGCTTTTAATTTAGCTATTGCTAGTTTATACATCTTTGCACTTGAATAAACAGACCTGAGGTTAAGATAATCAAATGTGATAAAATCCAACAAAGAACTAATGAGGTTTTCCACTCTTGTGGCTAAATCTGGAGCCTGTAAATGCCAAGTTTTATATCATGAGGACCTATATAGAATGAAACATTAACATTGATGATGCCGGTCGCCGATTTTTTAGACGTAAAAAAAGATAGAAACGTGAATTATGGTTTAATTTAATCAGAATGTGAGAAAGAATTTTGGGCTTTTAGTCAAATTGAGTCATCCAATGACAATAACCTCAGTTGTATAAAGTCTAAAGGATAATTGTAATTCATGTCTCGTTATCAACGAGATGGTTGAGACATCTTGAGCTTGAAAAGATATGATTCAGAATATTTGCCTAAGCTGATAATTTTCTCACCATCAAAAAAAAAAATCAGAAAAAAATCAGTGAACCATTAAATTGGATGTTGGGGAAATATTTCTCAACTAATCAAGAAAAAGGGAAGTTGGAAGGAATTCGAAAGGTCGTTATCCAGGGAAGAGAGAAGTAGCAGTCTCCTTGAGGTTCAAAACACAACGAAGATGTATTTTCAAGTTTAGAGTTGTTTTTTTTAGAAATAGAAAACAAAAAACAAAACAAACTCCCAAGTGACAAACAGAAAATTGAAATATGTCTGGGAAGGGAATGAAAGCAAAGAAAAGAAAAATGAAGAAAGGGTAAAACTAACCTTTGATATGTCAGGATAAATGTCAACATCTCCAACAATTTCTTTTTCAAAGCTCAATTTACAAGATTCCATGTCATGTGAATTCAGCCTCCTCCAACTAAAATGTGAGAAAAATTGAATAAATCTAACAATTTTCATTATTAAAAAAAAAAGTGAAAAAAAAATCAATGATAAACTTTGCAAAGTTCTTGAAAAGTAATTTTCAGGATAAATTCTCTGTTGTTAGCTAAGCAGCACCAAAAATGTCAAATTTCTTGAAGAATTTCAATTTAACTTATTTGCCTTTTATTTACAATATTTAATATATTATATTTACAGCGACCAATTTATCCTGTATCCCATTGCAAAGTGCTATGCAAACTGGGCAACTTTCTAAACAAACACATGTGCAAAGATTCATAGCAGTTTTTGTACCCCAGAAACGTTAGTATTTTTTAAGAGACAAATTTAAGACTCTTCAAAGCTCCTTCAATTAATTTCACCACTAAGTTATTGCCCTTATTAACATAATTTTAACTCATGTAATCAGTGAAGTTTCCTGAAAGAGTGAAACGAAGTTGCTACAGTCTTTTCAAAATATTGATCAAAATGAGCTGGTGATAAACTTAGTATTAAACAAAGAAGATAAAAAGAAAACACCCCAAAACTTTGAATGCCAAAAAAAAATTATAAAGTTTTCCAATTTTTTATTCTTTTTGGGCTAAGTGATTCATACTGATAAGAAAAAGTGTCTAAGCAGTGAAATGTCCAGAATCGCAATCAATTTCATCGACGGACAAATTTTAGGCACAAGATTAATCTTGATACATTGTAAACCGTTAGAAATCACTGCTAACAGTCCAGGGTGTATTTCTGTAGCTGTGATTTTTTAAATTGACCGTCTAAACATCTGAGGCCCATCAATCAACAGTGACAGGACTAAACAGCCTAATACATAGACCATTAGGTCAGTTTCTGGCATGCAACACCAAACTTAATGAGAAAACAGGACTTTTTATAGCCTCAAATGAAGAGTTCAGAATATAGTAAAGCAAAAATTTCAAGGACAAATACTTTTGAATGTCATCCCAAGGATGCTCTCTGTTTTGTATACAGTCACAAGAAGATGTTTTGGATGAGTTATTTAAATTAAAGAAACAATGGATTATCATTAGCGATAAGGCCTGTACCGAGGAGCAGACATCATCGTCAATTTAGCCTTAAAGGAGCATTTCTGGAGATTTAGCATATTTAAAAGGGTGAATATCTAAAAAATCCTTAACAGCTATAGAATTAACGATCACATTTTTCTCTTCTTTTTGGAATATAGACTAAACTTTTGCTCTAAAGTGATCCTCAAACAAAAAAATGATAAAAGTCAACAAAAACAACAACAAAAATTGCCTGAATAAAAAATACTACTATAATACATACATTGTCTTACATCCCCCCACACCCACCCCCCCTGCCTGGTACACTCACACAAAAAGTGAATGACAGTAAATTACTACTCACGCAGAAATTCTTATAAATGCAAAATAATTGTAGTTTTAGCCACATTCAACTTAACATGACCTCTACTATTAGGTGCCAACTCTTTTTCTCTCAACATTTTAGTGAGACAAAGTGCCACGATTAATTAAAACGCTGACTTCATTTTAAACTATAGAAGAGTTGAGATATTTACATACCCTTCTGTTATAAAATCAACCCTGAAGAGTTCTTCAGGACCACTTGTTAAAGACAAAAACTTCTTTCCCTGTAAAAAAAAGACAAATTTCCCATTTAATTAACATCTTTTTCAATCAAATTATTACAAAATTAATATTGTTATTTGTTTCTTGGTTTCCTCAGAGCACTGGTTGATTCATCATCTTAAGTTCATTAACTTCCACTTTAAATTACACATTCACTGCAGTGCATCATTAAGTAAATCCATATTCATTTTACTACCAGTTTATATGCGTTACAAATGCATATTTTGAATTTGCATGGACTTTTTCTCTCACGTTTTTCCACATAACTTCTATTCAAGCCTATGAGCCAGTATCATAGTCTTACAGCAGTACTGTTTCCATGGTAACACAAGCTGCTACATCATATTCACAGTTTGATGTGCAACATAAGCATTGATCTTTAACACTCAAGAGGACTACTGGTTAATTAGTACTCAGTTAATCTAGAATACTAGGCACACACCGATCTTCAACAGTTGTTTTCATGAATACTGTACCACAGATACAGGATTATAGTTGTCACCACGTAACATGTGAAATTTGTCCTCAAAAGTATGGGCAGGGGTTTGGAGGTAGGAGAACGAAGCGAAGAGTTTGCGGGTGTGTGCAGGAAGTGAGGTGCAGGAAAATGATTAGATCAGCATTCCAAACTGATATCTACATCTCTGGAGCATTTGAATAATTAGCGCCTGCAGATAACTTCACCCTTCCGAAATCCTACATCTATATTAAAGGTGCAATTATCATGATATCAGGGAACACGAGATGACAGTGTGTGCAGGGAATAAGGAGCAGAAAAAGACATATCTGTAAATCAATAGCCAACATTAACAGCTATTTCCTGGGGGCAAATTCCTCTCCCTCCACCATCCTCAATCCATGATATTGAAAGAAATATGCTTACATCCTTTTCTTGCAGCTGATTGGTGGCTAGAACCAGTTCCATAGTTTTGGAAGCCTTCTCCAATCTTGGAACAACTATGTCTGACTCTTCCTCTTCGCTCGGTTTCTCTGCGTCAAAAATTGAAGATGTTATAACCATAGTTTTGAATTCTTGTACCACGGGCAATCCCAATGAAAATGGGGGACGGTGGAGGGGGATGGGGACACAAATGACTGATCATGGACAAAACTGAAGGAGGGGGATTGAGCAGATGAGAAAAAAACATTAATAACTACTAATCTAATATAGAACAATGTTTAAGCTCACTTTATGAGATACAAAAGTCATTATGAGCCTGAGAGGCCAAGCGCCTACTTGAATCAAGTCACTAAACCTGGTGGTTGACATTTGATATTGTGCCCCCACCCTTCAGAAAGTGGGGGGGTGTGTCCCCCTGTCTCCCCCCTCACGATTGACACCACTATTTTGTACTAAACTAAACATTTTAAACTTGACACATTTGTTTTGAATCAAAAATCCATATGATGTACATATCAGTTTGGCAAGATGCTCTGGATTCAATTTGTAAAGTGTACCAGCAGGGTACTTGCATCACACACCTATAACACATGACATACATACTACATCTGCCAGTGCTGTTTGTAATTGCAAGAACCCTATTATAGATACAATGCACTACATTGCATTAGACCCCTTTCCCACCCACCCCATTCTTTCCTACCCACCTGTCCCACTCATCCCTACCGCCCATCCCTACCCACCCATCCCTACCCATCCATCCCATTTATCCCTACCCACCCATCCCACCTACCCCTACCAATCCATCCTTCCCTAACCACCCATCCCACTTATACCCACCTATGCCTAACTATCCACCCAATTAAACCCTCTACATTGTATTAGCATCAAGTACATTAATTAAATTCTATTCTTTATCCATAACTTCTTAGCATATTTCCTACGATTGCCAGAGAGAAATATTGGTTGGTGCAAAGGGCTAGAAAAAAATACATAGACTGAGTAACGCCCAGGGCAGACAGGTAGAGGGCGCTAAGTCTTTGAGGGCCTGCATACCCAACTAGCCCAAATTTATGAGCTAAAAAAAACGTTTTCACAGACAGGATTGAAAGGTCCTTTGTGAGCTGCTGAACAGAGTTTATTCATTTGACATTTGAACAACAAAAAAAAGCAGTGTAAAATAATAATAAAAGTTAAAAAACACTAGACAATTTTATCAATAATACGCATTACAAATACATTAGGATAAAAGTCAATCAAGGAGTCACTTTTTACAGTTCATTGAGGTGATTACACTTTTTGCGATAAAGTATCTCTAACTTGGTGAGAAAAAGAAAATTGTCTCTGAAATCAAAAGTCATTAGGGCATACATATTGAATTCTAAGGCGAAAAAAAAAACCTGAGGAAGTTCAACCGACTTCATATTTATCAAAAACCAGTTAATAAAGAAAAGAGAAAAAATAATTATGAGAGGTTCAAATGTACACAGCTCCTTTCATGAGTACATAATAAGTACAAATTATTCGCCTGTTTTCTTTCAATTTGAAAGTCATCAAGTCGACTGAACAGTGTGAGAAATTCTTGCTCCCAAATGCATGATTAATGGGAATAAATCCATAAATTTTTGGCGACTAATAAATCTTGCTCGTGATTCAGCGAGTGTGAAAATCAATCATGAAAGGAGAGGATAAGGAAGACATCTAATGGGAATGTGTTTATTATTTTTTTTCCTTTTTTGTTTTAAAGGCCATAAACGAGAAAGAAATAAACCTCTAATTGATAACCTTTTCGCCGTGTTATCAAGACGTTTGGCCATTGAACTGTTTGAGCAGAAGAACACAGGTTTCCATAGAGCAAAAAAAATGTACATAAAAATCAAAATGGTTGTTTTAGTTTTTTTCAGTCTGAACCCTGTTTTTATCTGGACAAATTTAGTAGAAATTTAATGAAAATTTTGTGATAAACAAATTTTTGTAAATGGAAAGATTACATGAAAGCATATGAGAGTATTTGAAGGAAAAAACAAACAAAAAACAAGTTTACCTCTAGAAGTAAAAAAAAAATGAAAAAAAAAGGAGAAGGGCTGCAAAATAACCAAAGTTCAAATGCACTTTTCGTCTGAAGTAATTTTAACTTTACACTACTTCATAGTATTTGTATTGCAGTTTAGTTTCCTATTCATGATTTACTATATAATCAATAAGGAAAAAAAAGGAGGCAATAATTTTGGGGAAGTATAACTGTACCACAAGCAATATACGAAACTGTAAGGTAAAAGTTTTTGTAACCAGTCATTCTGCAATGGCACCACCACAATGACAGCGGATGCCAGGAACTAAAGTGTGAGTACAAACATATTCTATATAATTTTTAACCCTGATGCTGTTTTTAACACATTTTATGTAGTTTTTAATTTGGAAGATTCACCTTATTCCGTGGGGTACTACCTTCGGGTCTTTGAAACCGACTCCCATGATGATGGGGGGGGATCTAGGGATACTCACCACACCCCTCCTCTCCTAAAAAAAACTACAATTAAGCCATGAATGGTGTGCATTCTGAGGCATATGTAGGACACAAACGTAACTTAAAGTGGAAAGTCCTGGCAAAGTCGGTCGGTGTGCGAGTGCCTAGCACTACGACTGATCCAGATTTTGTCAGTTTTCAGTCTTGCGGTCTTCAACCATGGAAACTTCATTTTCCCGACTGACAATGGACGGTACGTGGCGATTCCTGACTACTTGCCATGACGACTATCAAAACTAGAATAAGTCACGGCGGTCACGTTGAACCAGGTGGATTGTCAGGGCATGGTGTGGCCTGCTCAATATTGAATTGAATAAATCGTATGTGAATCCTTCTGGAATTGTTGAACGGTGTATGCCATGTTCTAGAGTTGCTTGCTTTCTGTAACATTACATGATCATTACTTACCTTCCGGTCTCCCGAACAATCTCCAGTACATCCTCGTCCAAATGGAGTGCACCACAGGAGGGGGTGGAGGTAGTGGTATATCCTTCGGTCCAGTGTATAGTGCGTTGACACTTACAGCATTTGGCCAGTTCTGATAGGAAAGGGTTAAAGCAAGACTTCAGTGGGTTAAAGTAAAACTCTGGTGGTAGACAATGTGACACATCACAAGGACAAGACATGACTGTTTCTCATTACTATGTGGACACCCCCACCACAATATCTTGTTCCTTAGTCTACGGAAGACCGTAGCTTTGAATGTGAGTTTCTTCATCAGATGAATCAGAGATTACTCTGGAATCCCAGTAGGTGATCCATGATGAATTTTTTTTACAGACTAGTGAGGATACATATTGCAGATTTTTGTTAAAAACACTTTCTTGAAACTGTAAACATGTACCACCAGATTATCACTTCAAAATATATTAAAAATATAAACTAACAATCAACTGTTATGAGGCATTTAGCATTGGAAATCTCACAACATAAGTTAAAGTACTTCATACCTTGCCAATCACTCAAAATTAAAAACAGCATATTTTAAGACCCTTTCCGACTGAGAAAATTGAGAGCAGCATGGAGGACGAAACATTACTCCCAAATTATCAAATGAGAGGAAAGTGGATAGGGTGGGGGATAGGTCAGGAGGCATGAGGGAGGAGGATGGGGTTTGGAGAAAAAAGAGGGGGAAAGGAGGGATCTAAAGAGGAGGCAGCAATATTGCATTAATATTTGCTAGTGTACCAGTGTGTATAAGAACAGTGTGCCCTGTTATGTCTTTAGAGAGAGAGAGAGAGAGGTGAGAGTTAGTTGAGACTAGTGGAACACTAGAAATTGTTACTCAGAGTTTTACAGGTTAAGCGATCATCAGATCCACCAAACATAAATAAATATACTGTTTATATCAAATAAAATTCTAATGCCCAATAATTTACGCCATACCTCACAATGCTCTTCCATCCCCCTCCCATCAAGGCTGCACATTCCCAGCACCCATTTCAACCACACGCCCCCCCTTCCCCACCCTCCTTCCCCAGAGTTATGTTTCTGGGTACTGATATATCCTGTAATACCTGTGAGAGTGTGTGGAAAACAAATGCCATCCTGTGCTTCAACGGACCAAAGTACCAGTATCTGCAAAAGTAAGATAGAAAAACACATCGATAAGAACTAGAAGACAAATCAAGATGATACAGAAATGTATGGAGAATAAGACAAGGTAGACACAGCTCACAAATAATGTTTACATAAACAACAGAATGAATATTCATGGTCGGAACTAAAAATTGCACTTTTGTTTGGTGATTGCCTTCAGACTGCATTGTTGATTCAACGCACAGTATATTGAGGAACAAATCTAATGACGTTCCCTCCTCAATGTATTTATCAGATTAGATCGGATCGATGTTTGAAGCAAAAGATAAAAAGTACACTCGAGTACTGTTAAAAGTTTTTGTAGCAAAGTAGGCATACTAAAAATGTGGGCAAGATGTCATTCAATTATGAATTGTGAATGAAAATATAGTCCTTCTTAAAAGGAACAGTGGATATATATATATATATATATATATATATATATATATATATATATATATATATATATATATATATATATATATATATATATATATATATATATATATATATATATATATATATATTTTTCCTTCTTATTACGTTTTCATATATATATATATATATATATATATGTTTATATATCTATGTGCCACACCCACATTGAATCTTAAATTTACTTCTAGTGGTTCAAGTTTATGCAACCTGTAATTAAAAGACATTAATAACTGTAATTAAAGATTTTATTTCTATCAACAAGCCACACTATACTTGCTGTCCATTTTTCATTTGTAGCGATGTGACATGATTAATATACAAAAGCCTCCTTCGAGATAATCATTAAATGAACCTCAACAGAAATAAACATTCACATAACTTTGATTCGCCATTTTGTGATTAATATGCGCTTGACAAAACAACCCATCACAAAGAACTTAAATCAAGTCCATTTACTGGCTTTCTCAATAATTACTTTTATTCTTTACTCCTTATTGATTTTGACCTTTATTTCACAATTTGTTTCTTCCTTTTTTGGCAGGAACTACAGTATTTCTCAAATCCCTTTATGTGTGGGGTCTGTCTGCCACCGGAAGACACATATCTCTTCAATATTTGCGAATGGCCTCAGGCAGATTTAGGCTAAAGTTGGGGTCCAATTTTTCTGAAGCTATCGTTAAATACTACCGCACCCGCCGTAAAAAGTTACATCAAAAGTCAAGATAACATGAAGAGAAAGGTATTCTACTCCATAACGGTGCCCGAGGGAAATTTGGTAGACAATGGTTTAGAAGAAATTCATCAAAACCTTTTAACATTTATACATGATCGATTTGGACTTTTAACAGTGACACGTCTTTGACCTTTTATCGAATACATCAATGGGAACGAGTCAGTAAATCATGACCGCAGTGGACAGGTCAGATACTGTTTCGGCAAAGTTGAACAAGGTTCAACTATGTTGTTATCTTTATCAACTTTATATAACTAGTCTCTCCTGCACAAAAGCAAACACAAATGTCATACACACCTGGAAATATACTCTAAGAATATTATTATAAATATCTTATATGAAAGCAGGAAAAATAATTTCAAATTTTGTGTTTCGGAATTTGTGCATAACTTGTGGAAGGTAGATGGAATTTGTTTGTCATAGATTTTGTATTGAATGGACTGATATTCTACGTGCAAACACTGCTTAAATTTCCTCTTGGCATACATATATATCTCTGCGTATGTCGTATATCAAGTCGTTAATTGGGATACCAGATAAATTTATTCCCTGAAACAGTTTCTGAATTTGTAGACTATATATTTACGATTATTAGGTCAGTGCGGGGTTCAAAACAGGGTGAAACTGTTTGCCAAGTCCACCATTTGGCTCTAAAAATGCATGTCAGAAGGACCAAACATGGTTACCGAGTACACATATGACTTAAACCTTTTAATACTTATTTTAGAGCCGTGCACCCTCAAGGCACGTTATTCTTCACTCTATCAAATTTAAATGTGCCAATTTACAACCTGGCAATGTTTTATCAGATAAAAAAAACCTTCAAAAAGAAAAAAGAGAGAGAGAAAAAACAAAGAAGAAGTTTGGGGCAGCTTTTGGGTTAATTGGATCAAAGTTAATCAAGAAGTTAATTATTCCTAGTATGTGGCATTATCGGCATAATTCGTCCACAGTAGGCTGTGACATTTTCTCTTCGAGTTTTGTTTGAAAGTTTTGGTTTGGACTACGACGTTTGAAGAAGATTTATGTTTGGCAAATGTTCATCGCTGAAAATGGCAAATTACTTGAACTTTGTTCTTTTCTTCTCCTGACTATTTCATGAGGAACAGTTCTGGGGGCAAAAGAGATCCGTTACATGGAAACTCATCCATTAGATAATTTCCTGACAGATCGTCTTTGGTCGTGCTTTACTATTTTCTTTCTGCCACGGCACCAGAAGTAGTTCAAAAGTTGTTGCGTTTTTGCGTTGTGCCGCTGGTTGTTTCAAACATTACCGTGTAGAAGCTAAAATCACACTGCGTAGAAATTTGGTAGGCTTTGAAAGCCTATAGCAGACTGCAGCAAGAGTTGCCAGTAATTTAAAGTCAACCCACTGTAAGGTGCTGTGGCACAGATCCTTAGACGTGAATATTCAGCATTCAAATTCTGCGTAACAATTTGGAAGGCAGCTAGACTTTTTCTTATAAAAATACTATACATGGTTCCTTTGTATTTAAAAACATTTAAAAAGCACAGATCCTAAAACGTGAATATTCAGCATTCAAATTCTGCGAACAGTTTGGAAGGCAGTTAGACTTTTTCTTATAAAAATACTGTAAATGGTTCCTTGTATTTAAAACTGCTATACTGTACATCTTTGTACTGCTTGTATAGCAAATTGCCAGTTTTACATAGCATTGTGCTATGTGATACTGGATAAATTATTCCTTTGTAAAATCCTGTGTATGTAGTACAACCCAGCAGAAGAAAGATAAGCATTAGGTAACTTCTACTACTGTATATACCTTCAGTGATTTGTGTCAGAGTAAACTCTAGCATGCCAAAAAGGCAGGCGCCTAGCCAAGGGGGGCGAAGGGGGCAGCCGCCCCCCTTGAGTATATTTTTTAATTTTTTTTTAATGTTTTATGGTATCGCTAGTAATTTCAAAACAGAAAATGCTAAGATGCAACTTACAAGGCCTGGGAAGTGCCATTTCCAGCGATCTGGGAGGCATTTTCAGCCAAAATTTTCTTGTTCGCTTTGCCCCAACCATGGTGGCGCTACGCTTAGATAGTTTGCAATGCCATTTCTATGGCTCTGATAGTTTGCCTACATTTTCGCCCCTCCCTTGGCAAATTCCTGACTACGCGCCTGCAAAAAGGTCACTTTCTGCTAACTACTAGTTAAGCAATTTCAGGACTAAGGGAATATTTAAAGGTCTGCTGTATAGACAGACCCTAACTATAGCATGCTATCATGGAAAAGTTTATTTGTTTTTATTGAGTTTATGTAATTGACCTGCCTTGGTCGTAAACTTACCTCTTTTTACCAATTAGTCTGCAACGCCTGCCACACATTTTTTCTTGTATGAGGGTCTTTGTGCGAACGCTGTATGATTAACTACACTGTAAACATGAACATATTTCCACACAGTGTCTACTCGAAGAGCCTAATGGTGTTAATAAGCTATGCGGGCTAATTGTAAAGCCTCGTGTTGATTTACCACCGTGGCAGGTCGATTACGTAATCACAAAACTTTCCTAGCTATAGCGTGCTATAATTGGAGCCAATAAAGCAGATCTTTAAATATACCATCCAAACCCATGTCAGATATCAGACTCTGTATGTTATAATAGTTCATTAATGAATGTGAAATATATGCCAACATGGTCAATGGAGGTCAAAGGTCAAATTTATGTGAAAACACTTCAGACTTTTTGAGTATGTGCCTCAGCATGGGATGTAGTGTCAACTGTGGCATATGAAGCCACACAGAAATAAATTCAGGGGGTCAAATGTCAAGAAAAAAAAATCATTATGTACTGACCAGGATCAGAAGATGGATGAAACCATCTAAACCATGTGGTATATCAAACACTGTAAGTAAACAGCTTATTAATGAATGTAGAATGCCAAATGTCACATGATCAAAGGAGATCAAAAGTCAAATTTGTGTGAAAACACTCCTAGCTTGTTGATTATGTGCCTCAGTGTGGGATGTAGTGTCCACTTTGTCATATGAAGCCACACAGAAATAAATTCAGGGGGTCAAAAATCAAACTTTTGGGAAAAAATTGTTTGTGAACTCCCCCTTAACTATCAGTCATATGGTTAGTACGTGCTTAGGCATGGATTTTAGTGCCTACATGAGTAATGATGTCATAGGTTCAAAGATCAGGGGGTCTAGGGGTACATTACCAAAACATAACATTGGGTGTTTTTTCAAATGTGATATCTAATATACTCATGCTCTTCAGTCTTCACATGACCCTAATGATAGCATTACTTTCAGAGTCAACATTTTTATAAGTTTACCTTTAAAATGTCAAAAGACAAATTGACAGTTCCCAGACACGACTGCTAAAGTTAGGATATCTCCCAAATGGGACCAGATCTTTCTTAGTTGTCTTGGGAGGTTGTTCTTCACTGTAATAATCTCTGCCTGATAAGCTAAATATGATTGTTTGGTTTGTGTCTGCTTTCATTCTCTCCTGTCTACATGCTCCCACCATGTGCAGTAAACACCGTGTTTTAGAATGATGTTATTACACCTGAGAACCTGAGTAGATGTCTCCATGATCCGAGATCACACAAACCTGCACATTTTTTTTCGTTGTTGATTTATTTCATGACAGACGATCGTCTGTAAGAGCCATTATGTACAATGAGAAGAGCCTTGAGACTGTCTTGATAGGTGATTTGGCATCATCAGTTATACCTAATTGAAAATGCCTGAGGTATAATCAAGTGCTTAAATAATAATGAAGGGTCTAACAGATCTGCATTTAAGGGGCTGATTTGCATGATTGCTTAAAGCTGGAACTTAGGAAAGTTTTACAGAGTTTATACAAATTAAGTATATATAAATTATGGAAGAACAAACAATTCACACATTTTGAGTGAAATATTGGAATAAAAACATACAAACTAAAACTTACAAAAGCATCCATAAGTTGGTTTATCAATTACACTGACATCTCAATAGGTCAACTGTACAACCTTCGGATATATGCTAGAGATACACATAATGGCCATTTCATTTATGTTCAAACTTCAACACTGCATTGATTGCTATGTTAACATATTAAAAAAAGCATATTAAACCTCCTCTGAGGTATATTTTATGGTCTAGAAACCCTGGTACTTAAAAAAGGGGCCAAAAAATTGAATTGAATTTTGCAACTAAGTAACATTAATCATGTAAAACTTTGGATTTCTCAGTGGAGGGGGAATCCTCCCTGTAGACCCCTTTCTGTGGCAACCATGTCAGCCAATGGAGGGTTTCCATGGTGATGAAAATGAAATTAGTTTTCCCAAGCAAAAAACGCTTGACGCTGCCTAGGGTACCCTGCAGTCAAGGCTGCGTAGGAAAAAAACTCTTGTACTCAGCATTGCACTACTGGTCGGCAGTGATAATATTTAACGTTTGTTATCGCTTCAACCCTACTGCAGGAGAACTTTTGCAGCTCCTGTAGCTTTTCCCATCGACAAAATACCTTAAAACATGTTAGTTTTGCTTAAAGTTAATATATATCTTAAACAAACACAATGTCAAACATCACCATCGTGTCATACCCAAGGGGATATCTGCCCCAAAACAACACATCAAATTTAAAGAAAGAAAGAAAGATCATTTTAGACAAAAAAAAAGGAATATAAGAAGACGAGAAATACTGTAGCTGATAAAATGATTTTTAGTCTGAAGCATTTAATTCAGCTTCAAGGGTCACTCTGAGCAATTCAGAAATGATAGAATGTTTTTTTTATACACAATATTACAAAAATTTTAATTTATTTTACCTATCTACAGTACTTGTGTTAGTGTAAATTGCTAGTTTACCTATTGTAAAACCAATGACATTTCTTAAGGTCACAGAGACCTTCAGAAAAATCGGGACATCATGACAGAATACATTTTTGTTGCACAAGCAGCAAAATCCTGATTAACTGGGACGTATGGTAAACTCAAAACAGCCATTTCTAACATCACATGATTAAAGGCTAATTTCTAATTTGTTGGCAATTGATTCTGGCTGCAATATGGATGCTCAATTAAACATCATTGGTATCAAAATGATGCATACAAGTTGCTTTAACACGGTGACAAGTCCACTAGGTACCCGTGGTTCAAAAATACTATATTCGAAGAACGTGTCAAGTTTTACCAAGACTTCAGCTTTGGCGATAAATAGGAAAACAAGGTAAAAAAAGAAATATGTCTACCTCTTGCTGTGCCTCCATCATTCTATGTAGGTGGGCATTCTCGCCCTTCCCCTCTCATCTCTCAGCCATATTTGACTTTTAAAGTGAACATTACTTAACATCTGAGACTAATCAAATCACTATCTTATTCCTTACTTTGTGGTCGTCTGTTTTGCATCATCGAAAGAACTCCATCTGAGATGGTTGACTGCAAATGTGGTTCTCTCCTCTGCATCCTTGAAAATGGAGAAGAAAATATTTTAAGAAAGGGGGAAAACAAAAACCTGCACATGTATGTATATTTCACTCTTAATTTGTGTTCATACCAAAATCAAAATCTTACACAGGGCTGCTAGAAATTTTGTGATTTTTCAAAGGTAAACTGTTTTCAAATACAAAAAGAAAGCAAAACGTTCTTTCGACTTACACGACGCAAGTTGAGTCTGATAATGACATTGCATGGCCAGTTGTGTCTTAAATTTTTAACTTCTCTGACTATTCAAGTTCTTTGCTCATTCCTTTTGATAGAGATTAATTTTACAAATAATTGGGGTAAAAAATAACTTGTTGTTGTATTGTACATGATGGGACACCTCTACCATGCAGTTTAATTATGATGGTTGAATCGGCTGTTCCTTTACGTTTAGAAACACAGATGACGTAGCAAAATGCTCGATCGAAAGAAAACCAAATAAAACTGGGTACGAATGGAGCCATTAGACACAGCTTTTACCACAACACATCCTTATCATTTTTATTTTATATATAGCATACCTCTATTAATGAATTAACATGAAAAATCAATGTAGCTTTTTCACTGATGGTTTCAGATCATTTTGATAAACCACAAAAAACGGTGCAATTTGTAATTGTTTACTGTACATTAGAACCTGCAACGAAAATTACTCAATTCGAAACAGCATTCATCAACTACAAACTATAAACTTAGGTCAAAGCGAGCATGCTGATCTCATTATTTGGTCTTTTATATTTATTGATACTTTAAGCATAGCCTTGAATCTCCATAATCAAGTCGATGCAATTAGTAAACACAGGGCACGTAAACGTGACCGAAGAACTGTTCTTCCTAATTACATCAGCTAACGATAACGTGAGATGAAAGAAGAAACATTTTCCTCCAGGGCTGGAAAAATTGAGTAATGCATGTTTGCATAAGTTAAGTGGCTAAAATAGAAGCCCCCCCCCAAAAAAAAAAAAAATTGTTCATAGACCTTGCCATGTTTTCTTTTTTTTAACATTTACACCCAGGGCAAAGAAGTCAAGATATTTGTATACTGTACATTTATACTTCATTAGAATATCATGAATGTAAGACATTTTTCCATAATATAATATTTCTTTTTAATAGCGATGGGCTCGGATGGAGGGGTTCAGACAACAAAATCCCTCAAATGTCTGAATAACTACAACACTCCACGAACACTGTACATAATCCTTTTTCACGACATTTTGATGTAACGTCGAGGGTTCATGTTTGTGGGTTCATGTGATATCAAAAGAAAGAATGGTATAGGGAGGCATTGAATGTGACTTTGTGATGTATTTCCAGCAAAGATGTAAGAATTTAACTTTAAGAAGACACAAAACCCAACCATCATCTTTATCTTAATATATGCCTTCCCCCCACCCCCACCCCCTCCCCCAAAGAAGCAGGTTAGACAAATCTTCCTCTGTTTTGTACATCTAGATGTTCAAGATTACAGCTCCTAATACATCATACATTCACTAGGATCTGAATATTTTTACTTTCTCTGTGTTTTTCTTTTCATATTTTTTTTTAAGGAAAACTGTTTATAACTAACAGTTTTGATGCTGAAACCACTGTCATCATGAGGTTGTATTAGACAGCTCCAATATTTTCGGTTCAGCATTTTTAAAAAACCCAATCCCCATCACAGACAATAAACATTGCAATCAATAAAGAGAAAACCTAATACATATGAAGTACAGGTGGCTTGATAATGTGTGAAAAGGAACATCAAATCTGTGATATTTCCCGTATGAAATATGATTTCTATTAGTCGTTTGGGGAAAGTTTGTTCATGACAGGTTTCTCACTCTTTATCTAATAATGGGTTTTGTGTCTGCTTTAACAAACATTATCTTTCATCTTCCAATTCCACGTATCAAGCTACTGTATCTGTGACATGCACACATTTATTTGCTCGACTACTGAGAGCACTCGGATGGAGATGGGCAATGATGGTCTTGTAACGATGCAGAAAGGTCACTACCAATGTCACACATTCGCGCCAATGAATAATCTTTCCGCAGTTTAAAGGTACACGTCCTTTTCAGCTCATAATTTTTGACTGGTTTTCGGTCGGACTGTAAGCCTCGGGATGAGAGGTAATAATGTACACTGTTTATACACCCTCTGACAGACTGAGTAATGTGGGAAGTGCCGGCAGTAATATATATTACCTTTAGTGATGTCTGGATAGATTGATAAAAGGAGAGGATAGGAGCAGGTATCAACATTTACCTAACATGTCCAAACAAACAAAGAGTACACAGCAATATTTTCTACCGTTGCTTTTGTAAACATGCTATGGCTTATATTTTATGTGTCTTTCGAGTATGTCTACATTCACGTCAAGCTTGGAATTTGGAATTAAAGTTATGTTCAATTTATATATCGAGAAAATACCAGATACCACAGCTTGAAATGTTCTTCTGTTTTATGAGTTAAGGGCAGTACTCAAGACCAATTGGAGTTAAGTAATGGTAGTGGTAATCACAGAAAATTTGGGAAGGGTAGAAGGGGGGGGGGTGGGGTTGACATGGGGATGAGGTGAAGATGGACAAAAGAGTGTCTCAGAAAAGGAAGACTTGATTTGCGCAAAGACATAATAAAAATGGCCTACGTATTGAACCATTCTTGGGGAGACACCACAAAAAGAAGCCTATATTATAGTTTAAAAGTGGAGCAGGTGATGGGGGGGGGGGGGGAGAGGGGAAGGAGGTGGCATATAAGGATGGTGAGAAGCAGTTGAATCAGTTTCAAGGCCAAGGAGTACCTTCCTTATAAGACTGTATTGCCTCCCTGCCTGATCTCAGAACGACAATACTGGCATTGAGATCGTCAAATTGATTTAGTTTTTTAGTTTTTTTTTACATGCCAATCCTCTTAAAAGGCACAGCTTGGCTTTCTTTAATAAAACAAGATTGATAGTGTTTGGTCTCTTGTAAATCAAGCTCTCAGAGAAAGAGAAAGAGAATAGACAAAGAAGAACAAAAGAAGAAGAAGAAGAAAAGGAAGGCAACCAAAAAGGGTAACCTGAAATAATCCCTTATCCACATCACATTTATTGGGGTGGGGGGTGAATTGGGAGGGGCTAGTTACCAAAAACGGCAGAAACTTTCTATGCCTTGGTGTTTCTTTTAGGTTGCAAATATATATACCTGCTTGGGATTGGTGGTTGTTGATAGTATCTAACATAACCTTGAACTTTCTCAAAACTTGAGAAAAATTAAAACATTTCATGAATTCAATGGGTACAGTACCAATCAATATAAGTACCACAGTGTTTTATATCAAGAATCATTTCTTTTATTGAATTTGAGTATATTAAGACATTGAGTGTCTAGATACATTACATACCACTTCAATTTTTGTGTACAGTGTTAAAACAGTTAAATACAAATTTCCCTTGAAAAAAGTATATACAGAGAGATGCACATTCTATGAAAATCAATTTGGCTTCAGTTAAAATCATTGAAGCTTGGCTAATATAAATAATTCTAAGTAAAAACACTGCCCACCTGCAACTTTGGTCTTACATGCAATGTAATGGGGTAGAATAACTCTTATTAACCACAATCACTTCCAGTCTGTAAGCAGAATTGAAACAAAACACAAACAAAAATATGGCTCACTGCTTGAACACTCAATAACCTCTAAAATCCACAAGCTGTGTCTATTCCCCCCACCCCCCCCCAACAAAAACATGTTTATTCTGATTAAAATCATTTCTCGTCCTAATGGCACCCAGAGGATTATAAACAGCCTTTGGTAATACCTTACATGGAGGTTTGTATATATACAATCACCTTAATAAACATCTTTCAAATATTACACAAGCATGAAATTGCTTTCATTTGTTTTCAATACAGATGAATAGTGCTATAAGTAACCCGCCCACCCCCCATCCATCCCCCCCACTGGCATGTTTTCCATTTTTTGCAACCTAAGGGATAATCAACTCATTCATATCCATTTCCTTGAATGTTTTTTATCAACATCTCATATGCTTGTTTATTGGCTGCTAGCCCCTTTTTAAGATCCTTACAAAAGTTGACCCCAGATTTTTTTTTTTTTTTGAAGTACTGTACCCTAATAAAAATTTAAATTCAAAGTTAAAGGTTTACATTCTTGTTTGAGGCCAAGTCCCCCTCACACGACTTTACATCTGAAGCCCTGGTCATATGTAACTTGTCACACCCACACACCAGTGTGCACAATTCAAACAATCCCTCCTGGGGCACCACGTTTCACCATATCTCATGTCCAGGGGGACTTCCCATAGGGTGCTGCCACAAACCGGCGCAAACAAGTATATTTACAAGTTACCTCCCAAATACTCATTTGTACACCTGGGTGAAGAAAGGCAAAGGAGATACAGTGCCCTGCTTTGCCCATGGACACAACGTAATGATCTGGTCGGGACTTGAACCTGCAAACCTTAGATCACAAGTCCACTGCCATAACCACTTGACCACAACACTCTCATTAACAACAACCCCTAGCTCATTCATGGAACAGTCCCGATTAATACCAAAAGGTCAGTGTACATACTACAGCACTACTACTGTAATGTACATGTTAATATACTTAAAGACAGGAAGCTCACAACACTAATGACATATGCAGAGTCATGACATTATTACTTGTTTTTTGGGTTTTTTTGTATACGTAGCACTCTTACATTGCTGTTTTATCACATAATGTCAGTTTTTTTTATGATTGATTTATATTGTCCTTAAGTAAACTGACAGTAAAAGACATGAATAATAACGGGATGCAAAGGAAACAAAACATAATGTAGAGTCATCAGTTTCCTCGGTAACATCGTCAAAGGTAAACACTGTTAGTCAAAGCCATTTGGATACTGTTTTACACATTAACAGGATCAATAACTGTACTTTTCATAGTAACTCTAAAGGATACAAATCGTCAATAGGTAGAAGCACTTTCATGACCTTGATATGCACTTTTAAATGATATTAAACTGATTTTATTTCTAACGTACTATTACAACGTGACTTCCGTGGTCAAGCCTACGAACATTGTTTTGAATAAGAACACATACAGTATATGTATATACATATACATATAAATATATATATATATATATATATGTTGATACTAGTTGAGACTAGTGCAACACTAGTAGTTGTAACTCGGAGTTTCACGCGTTATAGCAATTGTCAGACAACTGGTAGCTTGCTCCATGAATATATAGGATCCTCGTCGGGATTACCGGGGATTATACGGTTGTTGGTGTATTGATCTGCTGGTGTATTCTCTTTTGCGTCAGTTCTGTTGTTGGGGTTTTTTGCCTTCCTTCGGTGCTTGCTCCTTAGTTGTGCGCACAACTAAGGAGCGAGCACCGAAGGAAGGCAAAAAACCCCAACAACAGAACGGACGCAAAAGAGAGCACACCAACAGCCGAACACCGAAGAAAGTCTTACAAACCCACCAACAGAACGGACGCAAAAGAGAATACACCGACAGATCAATACACCAACAACCGTATAATCCCCGGTAATCCCGACGAGGATCCTATATATTCATGGAGCATAACTTGAAGCTACCAGTTGTCTGACGATCGCTATAACGCGTGAAACTCCGAGTTACAACTACTAGTGTTCCACTAGTCTCAACTAGTATCAACATATATTCCGCTCTGTCCACTGGACATAGAGCACTCTGCGCCAAGATAGACGCCAACCAACCAACTCTATATATATATATATATATGTATGTGTATGTGTTTATGTATATGTATATAAACATATATATATATATATATTTACAAGCAATAAAGTATGAAGACAATATGAACTCGATATCGCTTACAACAAGAAAGGTGACATTCTGGGAGGAATGAGAGCAAAGATAAGTTCCTTAATAAAAGCAAATTTGGGATCTGGAACAAAAAGGAAGGGAAAATTGGTGGAGAGGGGTAGATTTTAATAGGGGTTAGGCCAGCAGAGGCCTTTCCAGTCTCTCTTTTTTTGTTCTTTAATGATATTTGGAACAACAGTGTGAAATCTGTAAAAAGCGGTATATATAGCAAGATACAATTTACTGTAGGATATTGAAACTAATGAAAATTTTTACTCTACCTTTATTGCCATAACATCAATTGGAACAGTCTCTCCTTTAACTAAGGCAAATGCAGCACTACACATCCACCTATGAGTTAAGAAAAAAATGGTGTATTTAATGCTGATCTATGCACCGGAGAAAACTTTTTACTTTTGATCTTTTGTTTAGTCTTCTTCCTTTACAATCAGATTTTTTTGGTGGGAAACACTTATAAAGCTATACTTATTTTATTTTTTTTCATATTTCATATCTAACAGCGAGAAGAAGGTATGAGACTACTTGGACCCAAGGCTGGAATTTTCATATTCTGGAGACAAAATAAAACCCTGCACGTTTCTCAAACAAATAACAGATAAAGGCAATACTAGATGCAAAGACAAACGAAAACCAAATTTTCCATACCGCTAACCAAACGCTCTCATCTGAATAATTCAAATAAGAAAGGGTTGAATAAATCTGAGATGAACTGGAATAATTCATTGGGATTTACTCCTCAGCTGTTCCATGAAATGCAACTTTATCAGACAAAAATATTCAGCATTTGTCTCCTTCCATAATCAGTTTCTGCTTTTAGCCTTGAAAAATATGAGATTTTTGCAGGAAAATGAAATCCATGTACTTGTTGAGACCATCCCTTGTGACGATGTGTAAATTTATTATTCCCTAACTAATCATCCCTTTTAAAGAAGAACAAAAAGAAATCAACTTAATCTGTAATTCTGTATCTTAAATATGCAGAAAAGGAATTTGTGACTCATCTGCTGTTCGTCTCTGTGATATCATTAGCTGTATTACGGTTAGAGTTACGTCATACCTAATCGATTTTGAGATATCACCATTTTTTTGTTTCATCCAAAACCGATCAAATTTAAATTAACAAAAATGAATGAGAATCGGTTAATCCGAACAGCAACAAGAAAAGAAGGCATGTCTGATGTCTCCATCTGATGACATCATAACTTGACTCATCTCACATGAGACAGTATTCAGATCCATGGCATTATATCTATGCAATTCCATTTGTTGTGTAAATCGTACTTAAAGTCAACATTTACTATTCTACAAGCTAATTTGGGTGGTTGTGCACCGTGAGTTTGAACACTGTTAACTGTTCAAGATCACAAGCATGATAGAGTTTGCTACGACTCCTTGGGGTGTTTCTTGGGATAGCAGCCCTGTGGAATCAACATCGATGAGAAGACTCAGGTTTCTCCTTCACATAGTAAGTCCAGAGGGTAATTCATAAAAGAGGCAGTATCCTCAGTACTTTATTCTAATTTCTACATGATTTTGTTTTGAAGATACTGACAATTGTAGATGATACATTTTATTTTACCAAAAGTGAACTTATCCCAAAACAGTTTGGATATACATCAACTAACTTGTTTTTGTTTTTCTTCCAAATTTGCATCCAATTTCCTGGGTAAAATGTAGAATTTTATTACAAACATACCACATTCAATTAGCATTTTATTACAACTTCACACACCCGTGATAATTCGAACCCTTCTCAATTTGAGGTCACCACAGGAAATTGGAAAGATATGTATGCTAATCAAAACATTCTTTTGTTTATTTCAAGCAAACAATTTGGGTAGATGCTATGGCAATTTTGGGCAAACTTTTCTACAGTTGCTTCGATTGCATAACTTCACCGCAGGACAATTCATTGGATATCTAACTTAGAAACCCTGGTGCAAGGAGTTAAGTGTGGCCTGGACTCACCTGACCTCATTGGTAGAATCTGTGTACAGCAACCTAGCTAGAGTATTGGTAACACCCACAGGGATGACACCAATGGGCCAGTTGCTACAGGATTCTTCGTCGGAACGACGGAGAAGTCCTGTGATCACTTCTGCTAGAGTTCCGTCTCCGCCGACAACTAAAATGTAGTCTGTGGCTCCCAGAGCAGCCACCTGATCTTTGACATGGCCTTCATGGGTAGACTGGAGGAATCAAATTAGGAAAATAAATTCTCTTGGAATAATTTTTTGGGTACAATATTTTATACAGGGCATCAAGCTTCTGTAAACTTTTTGTTTTTTTTTTAACTGAAATTGATCTTCCAGGTCAGGTCAAATCACTTTGATTTGAATCATTTTGAGAATAGATAGGAAAGATGACGGGGAATTAAAATATGAAACTGAATCTACACGTAGATTAAAGAAGAAGAAACAAGAAAAAAGAAAAAGGAACAAATAAAAGACAGAACGGGGCAAAAAAAGTGAGTGGAATCATTGAGGAGGACTAAAAGGAGACCAGAACCCATCCATCACTAGAAATCTTGTTGATGAAAAGCTCCTTCAAAAAACTGAGAAACTCTTGTTCCATTTGGGAGATATACCAATTTAAAAATTGTGTCTGGGAACTGTCATTTTTAAATCTGTGATGTGATAACTCCAGTGCACATGATCTGAAACATTTCAATAAATTCTACTTTAAACTGAACGAGAACATGTTTTTTTTTAAAACTGCATATGAACAACAGAGCACCTTTTGATGACATTTCAAACCATTTATCATCAAAAAATTTGTAATGATATATGGTAAGCATGTCATTTGAGGCTTTTAAAGTGCTTAAAAGTGTTCTGTTTTAATATTGAGATTCGTGCTACATCTGAGGAACTGACCTAATGGGCTGTGTATTAGTGTACAGTTACTTGTTCTGCTAATTTGTTTGTTTGAACATCACACATTTAAATGGTCATTTCTCAAAACTTAAACAGTTGTATAGAAATTCTTAAACCTTAAAAGTTGTATAGAAAAGCAACCTGGACTGATAGCTATTTGTTTTGACAGCCTGCTACATATCAACATTTATTTCATTAATAAAGCTATGCTTTAAGCTTTAAAAAAGGTTCTTTTTCTTATATTAAGATATTGAGATTCGTGCTACATCTGAGGAACTGACCTAATGGGCTGTGTATTAGTGTACAGTTACTTGTTCTGATAATTTGTTTGTTTGAACATCACACATTTAAATGGTCATTTCTCAAAACTTAAACAGTTGTATAGAAATTCTTAAACCTTAAAAGTTGTATAGAAAAGCAACCTGGACTGATAGCTATTTGTTTTGACAGCCTGCTACATATCAACATTTATTTCATTAATGCTTTAAGCTTTAAAAAAGGTTCTTTTTCTTATTATTAATCATAATAATAAGCAGCAGTTATATTTACTACGCTTAATGTGGGAGAAACCAGCAAGGGCTTATTTGATTACAATTTAAAATCGGGTGGCTTCCAATTCAACATTTTAACTCAAATTTGGAATCTTTTTAGAATCTCATCTAGAATGTCATTCAGATGGGAAAACCATAGATTGCTCTTGAATGAAAATGAAAAACCCACCTAACTTATGACCCAGCTGGGTAAGGAACCCAGAACCTCTTGAGTGCTAAGCCTCATTACTTCAAATGCCAACGCCTTTATCAACTCGGCCACAGCATCGGTATAAAATATATCAAAGTTTATTTCGTGAAATAAAGGTATGCTTTAAATTTAAGACAAAAACGTTGTAGTTCATTCAACATTAACCTATATCCATGCTGACCTATCAACAACTCTCTCAAAAAAGCTCTGGTAAGAATTGAAAATATATAGAAAAATTAATCTATGTTTGAGCAACTTGGTGGAAAGTTTGACAACTTTGAGCATGCTTAAAAAAAAAATATTAAAATAGATTTGAAAAGAACAGAAATGTCATTATGTTAAACTTGAGAATGAAAGTAAGTTAAAAACTTGTCATTAATTTTTTTAACTGACTTGCAGTTGCATTCCCTCATCTCTGTGGATATTTTATCTCCATTAAGCAAACACAATACACTCACCTTTAAAATTTCAACACTCAAGCCAGCCAAATGGAGAATAGGTGCAGCATTCTTCTCAAACTGTTTAACAGCTTTCCTGCAATAATAATAAAACTAGGGTAACTTTTCTTGTGAAATGACAGTGGTGCAGCAATAAGGTTTTGAAGGAGAGGCATTGTTGAATATGCAAACAAATGTGATTAAAATATATTGAAAAGAAACAGGTGATGGCAAAAAGTATTGATTTCAAGGTTTTCTGTATTTCAGTTGACTAGATGGAGCACATCATATAATGTAGATCTGTAGAGTCTCCAGTACGGTAATACATACATGTACGGTTTTTATTTATCGTACAAGGCATTGAGAACTGTGCTTTACAAGGATGCTTTACAGTTTTAGTATTGATTTGTCATAGTCCAACAAAATAGACAATTTTGATGGCAGACCACACGTTTTTGTTATATTTCATCTTTAGGATATGGCTAAATGGCCACACTTCTTCTGTATTGATGACATCAGCTCCTCTGTTGCAACCTACTGTAATTGTTGTTAAATTCATTGCTATAGGTATCTCACCACGTGGTGCATGTCTGCCAGAGAGGTTAATTGTCGGAAAATAGCCCTAAAGTGATCTATTGTATTGATTTTTTGGGGTCATTTTCTGAGTTAGCACCATTTTTTTTATGCTTGGATGTTGAAGAGGATGAAATAAACTGCAAAGGTCTGAAAATCTGGAGGATTGAAGATGATTTATGGTATTTTAGAAAATCTTGGAGAAACAAGAAGATTCCGCAGGGACAACTCTTCTAGCTCAAAATCTTACAGGTTATGGTTGCAAAAGTTGAATGTGTTGTGATAGCCCAAGCCATTAGCTATCATATGGTGGGTAGGACATGGCAGTTGAAAACTTCTATCTATATATGCTCTAGCGGCCTTGGAAAGTGACAAGTTTAGTGTGTTAGTAAATTGGAGCAATTTATGTGGTGTGATATCTTAAGACCACACGGCAGCCAAGATTGTGAACTGTATACATAAATTTGAGTTTACAAGAAATTTTCATCTTACCCGTTTTTGGCAGCAGGATTCAAAAATACTGTGACCTTTTTAACTTTTTCTGTGGCTCTGATAGAATGTTGGCCATACTCCTGTAAACAAAAATGATTAATGGGTTAAAGTAAAGTATCTATTGCTTTTCACAGATATCATTGGTTTCAACACTTCTCTCCTTGGAAATGCTCCATGTTATTAAAATTCCATCTTACAAACAGGATGAATCATGAAAACATCCATACTTGACTGAACCATTCTTGTTAGTCTATTGAGCAACTTTGGAAAATATTGAAATCAAACTTTTGTAACAGAAAATTTGTCAAATGTAATTTTTCGTAAGATTTTATATAGTATTATATGTTTGTATTTTGTAACAATAAACATCCTAATGTCTATTTACCTCATGGTTTGTACCACTTATACTTACATATAGAGTGATATGAATGATCAGTAACTAAGCAAATGTCCTAACTGGGTGACCAATATAGCTATATCACTTGTGTTTTGCATACTCTTAGGTCAAGTGTGACCATAAACTAAGTATTGTACAGTAGGCTGTCCATGATTATTTCTCTTCATATCATTTTGGGGAGATATATAGATCGGTCTTTAATGTACTTCTATAAAGTTCTTCAGACTAAACTACTTACCCAAGCAAGTTTACAGTATTCTCTCCTTATTAGATTCTCACTGCAAAAAAAAAAATTAGATATGAAATAGTTCAACATTCACTCTCAAGGTTAACAATTTGGAATACTTCACTTTGTGAAACAATTGTCATTTCTGAACTAAAGTGTACATACTACTAGTAAGAAATAATTTATCAATTTGTATGTTTACATTTCAAATGTCACATAATACTAAAATTTAGCATGAAGTCAGGACGATCAAGATGAAAGTTGTGCACAATATTCTGCGCACTGATTGCTTTTAAGTTGCTGATACATGACGAGTCTGAAATACACTGCAATTCACTTGGCTACCTGGAGGATAAGCCTTTTTTAAAAATTAAATTTCAACCTACAAAGTGATAATATATGCACGTAGCTAATACATTACCAGGCCATTGAATAGAAAGAATGTAATATATGCTTGTAAGTTGTAGCTTGACACTAGCCTTAATAACAGTAACAACTAACATTACCAGGTCATCAAATAGAAAGAATGTAAGGTCTCATTCATGGCATGCTATAACAGTACTAAAGCATGCATTTAGTCAGTGCTCCACTGTCACCTTTCTAATTTTGGTATTTGATGACAAAGGGACTTGATCCCCAACCGTTTTTAATAGACCTAACACGCAGCTGATCATTACTGCCTCGATTAACTTTCAAACAATATCATTATCAAAAGTATTGTAAATTAGCTTATATGAAGGTCCTCGTCGACATCCAATTCCGCGAAACAAGAAACGCGTACCATGGATTGTAATGTTACATGTTAAAGTGTGTCTTGTTCTATCTCTCTGTGTCGATCTAGCTACTTAAAAGCACATGAAGAACAAAAACGAAATGTTTACTTATGTTTATTATTTAAGTAGTAGACACCATAGCATCCAGCTACGGCTGCAAACGTCGACTTCTTCCAATGACTTCGGAGTGTTTTGAAAACTTTAATTACGGATGCCATGACTTTGAACCAGACTGCAACTTGCAAAGGAGGTTGCAATGTCGTAAGAAAAATCCTATCAAGTAGTAGTACCGAAGTTGAGTTTATTCGATTTAGGCGATGCTCACCCTACAGGTACATGCAGCATAGGGGATAGGGGCAAGGAAGGGTTGCTGTGCGTTTTCCTCGTTGTGCACGCTCTCTATCTGTAGTGGCTTCTGCACGTTTTCTGGGACTCGAGGATACTCAGACGGGGACTTCAGACCGAGCCCAGGCGAGTCTGCGAGTTCAGTCTCTCCTAGACTGGCAAAAACTTTCTCATACTTCAACATATCCATATCTATTGGATGAGGGGGATGAAGGGATTGGGTAGGCGACTGGGAGCAAATAACACAGGTTGAATGGCTAGGGTGGATATCAAATGATCTCGTCAACAGTAATAAAATATTTATAGACATAAAAAGAAACATTGGTTTCATATGATCGTTGGTCCCCCAAGTTTTATCAAGGCAAAACAAACGTCTTCAAAGTTCGATGTAATATTCTGTCGAACAAATGTACATGAGCGACGGTTTCATCCCGAACTGAATTCCTCGTTAATCCACAAACGTTTTCGACATAATACATTGGGTTATGGCAGCACATATGCATCACATTGACATATTTATATCATGCTACTCATTTGAAGAAGAAGAAGAAAAAAGAAAGATGTCAGCTAGCCGCGGGACAATTTTTTAATGCAAGCACCAATCTATATTGTACTTTCAGATCATACGTCGAAGCAATTTTAAATACAAAATGAGTACTTCCGAACCGGTTCATATAATATAATAAAATATCATATTAGTACTGCTCATATTGTCAATACCGTAATTGAATGCACTTGAATAGGTTGAATAGGTTCAACTCATGCATATCAATGTACACCATGCATCACCTATCCGATTCCACATGGGCGTAAAGGTGGGGGGGGGGGGGAGAGGGGGGCTGCACGCGGTACAAGATGTTTCCGTAAAAATTCGGGCAATAAGTTGATATTGTCTCAGGCACTGCCAAAACAAAGTAATAAACCTGCAATAATCTTCTTTCAAGAGTCAGTAGTTCCCCCATAGAACGAAGCCTCAGGTGATTATGATGATGAATATTTTATCTAGTAAACTATGTTTATAAGAAATTGTTGTCAACAGTTAAGCTGATTTCTATTGCGTGACAATTATCAATTCGTAGGATAAATTGATAGAAGTGACAGTGGTGTGCGCATGAGGTGGCATGGGTGCATGCACCACACTTTTGACGCCAACTGGTGGCAATATTAAACAGAGGAGAAAGGTGTCACCTCTGTCCCTTCCATAAAAAGTTCAGCCCTTATACCTAAATCAGTCGAGAGAAATTTTGAATCCCCGATATATGCACCTTTGAAATCATGTGCACGCCACAGTCCCAATGTCCTAACTCTCTTGATCATTTATAAACCACGTGACTCTTGTTATCTTTATATGTATACACTTCACTGATTGGTAAACATAAATTATTGATGTACTTCCAACCACACAACTCATGAAATTGGACAAGCATGATAAAACAAAATAACATAGTTGATTGAGGTCATGAGAAGTCATCGTCAAGTGTATACTAAGGCCAGATGAGTTTAAAATGTCATACTAAAAGTGACAAAAGTACAACACACCTATTTGTTTTGCCTTTACCTATTCCTTTTATGGGTTCTTCCTGATATCGATAACACTCCAGTGTATAATAATAGAATTGTATCAGCCGTTTTTGTACTTTTATTCTTTCTTGATTAGTTTAAGGATGTCATCGTGTTCGAATGTCACTATGTATTTCAGTTTGTTTTGTTTTTGCAAAATCTCTCTTTTTTTGTGCTATAGAGGAAGAAGAAGCGAGAATATGACGAAACTAACGAATAAGGACGATACATCAAGTCAACTAAAATGGAGATAGAATAATATGATCAAATTTGAAAAGTAGAGCCAGCATGTCTGAGACCTCAGTCACGAGAGGCTGTGAGCTAATGGAGGCTGATGAAAACCAAGCGTAATTTTCTTACCATCATGAAGACGTTTTCGAATCTCAGATGAGAAACAGAGTTATATTTTATCTTGTCAAAATCGTGACTAACTGATGTAACCCAGACGCGATATAGATGTACCTTTAAATTATAAAAGAAATCTCTCGACGATTGGGAGGTGTTTCTGTGCTCACCTACAGTGAAGTGAGAACACTGATTGGATACATTGCACAACAGCTGTGTAAATGTTCACCCTTATTAAGAGAGAGAGAGAGAGGAGACGGGGAAAAAATGTAAAGAATTTGAGTAAGTAAGAACTAAAAGTCGTCCGGAGGGCTTAGCTGTCATTTCAGGGAATATTAAAGATTGAAATGGAATTTTTACATTTAAAGAAGAGGTGTCGTCTCGTTTGTTAATCTTAATCTTAATTCTGCTGCTTAATCCTGTCAGTCCATGAATTACCGAATGAACTGAAAATGTTTTTTTACGCTAGAACTTTCCCTTGGGGAATATATATATATATATATATATATATATATATATATATATATATATATATATATAAATATATATAATTATGAATAATATACGGTCACCAAAGACATGAAGAGTGCTCTATACAACTAGGTATATTTGTAGAGCTGTATATGAGTAAATACAGGTAAGTCCGGTAAGTACATATATATATATATATATATATATATATATATATATATATATATATATATATATATATATATTATATATATATAATATATATATATAGTATTATTCATAATTATATATATAAATATATGTATGTTATATGTTATATATATAAATGTTATATATATGTAATGTATGTTATATATATAAATATATGTGATGTTATATTTCCCTGTCTGTATCGATATGGTGGGGATTCTGGCTCTTCCCCAGAAGAACTTTAAATTTGTTTTGTGTCGACCGAACCACTATTCAGGGGAACTATTGAAACGAACATATCGAAATAATATCACATTTTCGAAACGTCCACGATATAGGTACAAACATGATTTTTTGATTTTTCCATGAATTTGTCTTTCCCACCCCTCCTCTCCCTGTTTTTTCTCTCTTTATCTCTATTCCCCCCCCCCCCTCCCCCCTCTTCCCACCTCTTCCTCTCCAACTCTCCTTTTCTGTCTTTCTTTATCACAAATAACATGTTTATTCGCATGTATGAGGACACAGGGTCAGATAACTTCAATGTGTGTATATATAAATATATTGTACAGTTCACTGCCAAAAAAATCGGCGATAATGAATTATTCATCATATGTTTGAAAATCGATTTATCGTGTGTTTTTAAGAATTTGGCGCTGAATAACGTATTCAACGTAACGTTCCTATACAAGTGTCATGGGTAACCTTTTCTGACATTCGAGATTTCTTTTAGGCAAGTAAAGTAGTATCAGCTTTCCATATACGAAAAAAACTAAAGAAGATACTTCGATACTTCTCTCGCTTACTTATTAAAATGAGAATGTTCATAAGGCCTCGAAATATCAACATAGTAGACACGTCGTTGTGGTACTGCTCAGAAACAGTTTTGATGTAAACAGAACACACCACCACCCCGCCAAAAAGACGCTTACATCAAGACAGTTATGAAATTCGTGAACATGTTTCAAGGCCGTGGAGACTAGAAGCTTTGCAAATGTTCACCATCATCAGCTAACAATATCATACGCTGTTGACGAGCTACAGAAGAAAATCAGGATTTACAAACAATTTTATCTCTGAAAAGATACCCTTGTGAAAGCTATCAATAACACAGTCTATATAGAAACATTGGCAGCATTTGAGGCTCCCTATTTATTACCGTTAGAAACGACGATGGGACCACGTATTGGAAATTCACGATAAACAAAAGTTAAGAATTTGAACGGACGTTTGTAAGGACACCATATTAATTAATAAGTTCTTTTCTTAAAATATATCTTCGGTTTATATCATAGTGATGTTATAGACAAACCCTAATACATAATATATTTACGAGATGCTATATCCTATATATGTTGTTATTACTGTAATGAAAAAAAAACATTTTACGGGGTTTTTGTTTTTGTGTGGGGCTAAAAATGGCTTTAACAGAATAGCCGTGAGGATATATTATACAAATAATGAATGGTTATGAGTGCAATAGTGCAAATATTTCATGAGTTGAAAGATGGAATGTTCTATTCAACGAGGCGCAGCCGAGTTGAATGGAACAAATTACATCTTTCAACTCATGAAATATTTGCTCTATTGCACGAATGGAAACATATTATATTAAGATGGGTAAAATGCACTCATGCAACAGATTGTTTTGAACAGACAGGTTTCTTTGCTCTCTTACCATTGAAAAAAGTGCTATAAAAAAGTATAACCCATGGTTCTATTTCATAGAGTGGAATAGAGCGGATTTTGCATGCAATCGACGAGCAATTGACCAATCAAATGGCCGGAATATAATTAGGTGTTGTATAATTATCTTTGACTAATGAAAAGGAGAACATGTTCTAACCATCCTGGTGAAATTTGCATCGAAATCCATATGCATCGTCGTCGAGATAGCGGTATTGGAAGTTGATGGGTTTTGCAGCAAAGTGAACTTTAAGCAAACAGGCGTGATATCATGTTGATGCAAACCGATAAATTTGTTTGAGATTTTTCTTCCAAATCTACATCAAATTTTATTCAAAATTGGTATGCATAACAAGTTATTACTTTACACCCCGGTCATTTGGTGGTGTCGATAATTTCACATCATCAAACGGAAAGTTAGAACATTTTTAATCCAATAAGACAACAAATAACGTGAAGAAAATAAGGAAAAAAACAAAAAGTTTGTGCCTCTTTGCAAATTTCATCAGGATGCAGCTAAGTAAATAGGTTTCGTCCATTAATCAAGAATCAATTTTCCAGAGCTGGACTATCCTTTTAATTATGCCATCGAAATATCCCTTTAAATAGCAATAAACTAAGAGTAAAAAGGTAGAAGACAAAGATGATGAGACATCATGTTTCATGGGTTGTGAAAGGTATCTCATTTCACTCTGTACTGTAGACTGTCGATTGCTGTTCTCGCTAATCAGAGCGTATCTATATGCCCCATTATAATAAATATTTCACACGATTCGATATATAGTATTACGAAGAATTTGGGACATTTTCAATTCCATTTTTGGAGGCAAAATTGAACATTTACAGCCTTAAATGACTCGATTATGAAACAGATATCCGGGAGATAATGTAGCAGACTATACACGAAAACCTCTTTATTTTTTTATTCTTAGTGTTTGATAGGAAATGAAATACGTATTATCTCTTTGCAATTCCATATATACGCGATAGCTAGGCTATCTCTGTTATTATTATTCCTTTCGAGTCGTATGGCAAATGTCTTAATGACGAATAATGGTTATTGTCACAAAATTGTTATCACCGTGATGATAAAAATCAGTGATAGAATCCTTCATAAGTGCTTTTCCTCGCAGTGACTTTAATGATCACCAAATTGTTCCCATGCAGACACGGAGGTACATTAAAGGGGATATTCCAGTAGGTGCATGAATAAAGCCCAAATACTCAATAGCATTTGGTGCGTTTGAAATATATATATATTTTTTTAAATACTTAGAACATTAACATAAGTATAAGCAAACATTCCAAATGTATCACATTCCATGGATAAATACAACAAGAAAACAATATGTACTTCGAAAAGTAAAACTTTTGTAAAAACATGACATCACAGAAATGTTCTGATCCGTGCACCTCCTAGAGTAGCAAAGGATTTAGCCAGTCAACATTCAATCAATCATCTATTGAGAGTGGAGTTTCTACTATAGAAGTGTACAGTTTCCCCTTGTCTTTCCCTACCCTTTATTTCCCTCGCGATATATTTCATTGAGCAAAGAGAATCATATTTTCCACACACACACATATAAATATATATATATATATATACACACACACATATAAATATATATATATATATATATATATATATATATATATATATATATATATATATATATATTTGTGTGTGTGTGTGTGTATATATATCTAAGGAGGCATGGAGGCTTTTTCACTGTTCTGGATATTCCAACTCATTATACCGTTTCAAAATATATACTTATATATCCGTTTGCCTTAATTGGTCGTTTATTTACATTTAGCAGAGTCTGTTGAGAGTATCTCTTTCGAGATCCGGACTTAGGATTGACCAAAAACCACCTGTTTTGTTCAGTACAGGTGACAAAAAGCTTACAGTGGACTGACGACCTTCCTTACATGGTTTCAAACCTCTGGACTTACAATCAGCGTCCATGACCTAGTTGGTTAGCGTGTCTTATGTAAAGCGGGAGGCCCTAGTTCGAATCCCGGAGGAAGATGAAAGTTTTTTCCAACTCATTATAATTTCATATGTATACATATGACATTTAACATAATTTCGATGAACAATCACCGACTACTCGAAGCTTCCGTAGCTCATTGGAGCATTACTGATGCTGTACAACCTCACTCTGTTTGGTCGTTTTTCGTTCCTGTGTCGAGTTCCTTTGCATGCGAAGCCTGCCGTTAAATTTTGCTTTTTCTACTTCTGTGGCTCCTGCCTGAAATCTTGTGATAAGGTGTTCTCGTGGATATCACAAGTATGAGACTCAAACCCTGAAGGAGAGTTATGCGTTCCGTTCCGTTACTTCCAACTCGCTCTTTGAAAAGCGACTTAATAGTTTTCCCAGGAAACCAAACAGCACATGTAGTCCACGATTATCAGACAAACAGGAATATGCACAATTAACTTATATCAAAAGTGAAAGAGCCACTTTTGTTTTTATTGCTGCATTTCAAGGATTGGATGCAGGCGTGAGGTTTTCTCTAACAACGATATTACATTCTGTCCGTTACAATTACCGTCACACTTTTCGCTGTATTCCACTTATCAAAATAACGCATGGTATACTACAGAGACCCTTGCATGTTTTTTTTTTATATATTTTGTATTTTGTATCTGGGAATGTACTACATATGATATCTGCATGGTCGCTAAGGTTACTAATTTCTCTCGCAATGTTTTTACCGTCAGCTTAGGAAATCTAAGCCGTCAGTGAAGCTCAAACCTACAATTCTTAATAGTCCTACCAAGGGACGATCGATAGATAAAGAAGGGAAATTATTAAGAATTTTTGACGGAGATGAGGTGTAAAGGGACCAATGCATTATTGATTTTCCCCATAGTCGTACAAATGGTGTATTAATAGACGGTTAAACGTTGTCAAATACCACTAGTTATTATGGTAAAATCACGTCCACTGTCATGTACTTTCTGTATACAAACCTCAGCTTAAATTACATCTATAGATAGATAGATAGATAGATAGATAGATAGATAGATAGATAGATAGATAGATAGATAGATAGATAGATAGATAGATAGATAGATAGATAGATAGATAGATAGATAGATAGATAGATAGATAGATAGATAGATAGATAGATAGATAGATAGATAGATAGATAGATAGATAGATAGATAGATAGATAGATAGATAGATAGATAGATAGATAGATAGATAGATAGATAGATAGATAGATAGATAGATAGATAGATAGATAGATAGATAGATAGATAGATAGATAGATAGATAGATAGATAGATAGATAGATAGATAGATAGATAGATAGATAGATAGATAGATAGATAGATAGATAGATAGATAGATAGATAGATAGATAGATAGATAGATAGATAGATAGATAGATAGATAGATAGATAGATAGATAGATAGATAGATAGATAGATAGATAGATAGATAGATAGATAGATAGATAGATAGATAGATAGATAGATAGATAGATAGATAGATAGATAGATAGATAGATAGATAGATAGATAGATAGATAGATAGATAGATAGATAGATAGATAGATAGATAGATAGATAGATAGATAGATAGATAGATAGATAGATAGATAGATAGATAGATAGATAGATAGATAGATAGATAGATAGATAGATAGATAGATAGATAGATAGATAGATAGATAGATAGATAGATAGATAGATAGATAGATAGATAGATAGATAGATAGATAGATAGATAGATAGATAGATAGATAGATAGATAGATAGATAGATAGATAGATAGATAGATAGATAGATAGATAGATAGATAGATAGATAGATAGATAGATAGATAGATAGATAGATAGATAGATAGATAGATAGATAGATAGATAGATAGATAGATAGATAGATAGATAGATAGATAGATAGATAGATAGATAGATAGATAGATAGATAGATAGATAGATAGATAGATAGATAGATAGATAGATAGATAGATAGATAGATAGATAGATAGATAGATAGATAGATAGATAGATAGATAAATTTAAATGTTAGAATAAATGTTAGAATTCTAAAATAGCATACGTTTCAGAAATAACAAATTATTTGGACATAAGATATGTTTAAGTAATTAAAAAACGATCGCTGATACATGATTGGTGCTTTTCAAACCGACTCGTCCGCCCTGAATCCCAGTCCCCTTGCATCAAGACGGTGACTGTGCGATCATCGTCAGGTGTGTATCACGATTCCTCTAGAGGGGAACATAATGGTACTTTTAAGAAAAGTCACCCTGGAAAAGTACCTGGACGCGAAAACCAAACAACCGAGCGACTGAGTCGTTCTCAACCCCAGTCCACTTGCACATAGACTGTGACTGTCTCTAGACTAGACCTCCAAATTCAAGGCACCGCACTGGGTACCAACATCTCGATGGGAAACCTCGAGAAAGTTACGTTTCATTGACGATATCTTCGTGATATGGACACATGGTGAGGCAAATCTAAACTCTTCATTGATGACATAAACTCGTTTCATCACACAATCAAATTTATTGCATGACTCGTGCATGACATGACTTTCACTTCCTGGACACCACTGTGACCCTACAAAATGGCTCACTCCAACAGCTAGACTTGTTCAATAAGTCCACGAATAAGCACCACTACCTTTTACCTAGTAGTTGCCATCCGCGTCATTGTATGCTCCTCTGAAGTCGATTTTGATTCTCGCACCAAAGAACTGTCACAACACCTTCTCAACAGACAGTATTCTTGGGGTACTATTGAAAATGCCATCAAAAAGGCCAAAAGCAAACCCCGTACCTAAACATTGACGTACAAAACTCGTCAAACCAGTTCCAAAAGGGTACCATTGGTTACTGAATTCTACCCTGGTCTCCCACCACTGGCAAATATCATACAACAAATTCTTGACATACTTCAAAGCACCGAACTTCTGAATCAGTTTTTCTCAGAGCCACCTGTCATTTCATTTAGAAGACCCAGAAACCTACGGATATTTTAGTTCGGGCATCTTTCCGGGATGACATCTCATCAGGGGAAAACAAAACAGAAAATACAGGATCATCGCCCTGTACACAAAACTGCAAAACGTGCTTACTTGTCGATTCTACTGGGGCCTTTCAGAGCAACCAAACTACACGCACGTTTCGAGTCCGGCAGAAAATAAACTGCCTATCTAAAAATGTCATTAACCTCATCTACTGCAAAAGTTGGAAGTTGCAATACGTTGGAGAGTCGAAAAACACTCTAAGAATGAGAATGACACAACATAGATCGGCGATCAAAACAAATACGACCAACCGACCTGTTGCAAATCACTTCAATCTCCAAAATCATTCGATTTTTGAGAATTTACGTGTTCTTGCCAGTGACCAAACCGATTCTCGGATGACAAATCCAGATAAGAAAAAGAACATTTCTGGGAACTAAACCTAAAGACCACGGCACCATTCGGTTTAAACATCAGAAACGACCCAGATAAACCAAAACAATTCCTTTGAAATTACGACGGAATCGGATTAAAATAATCCGATACGGATTAAAAATAATCAGATTTTCCAAAATTTCTGCTAATGCAGCAGAAATCGGCAATATATATGTATGTATATATATATATATATATATATATATATATATATATATATATATATATATATATATATATATATATAATTGAAATCGTAGTGAGTTGGAAAATCCAGAACAGTGAAAAACTTCCAGCCTCCACCGGGATTCGAACCCGGGCCTCCCGCTTTATATGCGGCCACCCTAACCACTAGGCTATGGACATGATTGTATGTCCAGCGGTTCCTTCCAAACCGGTAAGGAAGGTCGTAATTCCACTGTAGGCGTTTGTCACCTGTATCGAACAGTACTAGTTCTGTTTTGGTGACATTTGCCTTACTCTAGAGATCAAACATGATGCTAACCAACTCGAAATCATTTGTGATTCCTAAAGCCGGATCCGAAAGAGATACTTTGAACAGACTTTGTTAATGAAATGGAGGTAAAACGACAAAGGCAAATGAATATATATATAATTGAAATCGTAGTGAGAATTATATATATATATATATTATATATATATATATATATATATATATATATATATATATATATATATATATATATATATATATATATATAATATTTAGGATAATAACATTTAGAGAAAGGCTTGATCTCGAGTGAGATACAATAATTAAATTAGGTAAGTGATTGGAAGTAAAACAGCCAATGTTTTTTTATGATATATATATATTTATATATATATATATATATATATATTGAGCGAGCCTTGGTTTTTTTTTCACAGTCCAGAAGCCGCAGCAAGAAATCGCGCTGGAAAATCCATTAGCCTTCATAAATCATTTTCTGTGAGTGGCTGACGGATGAAATATGAAGAAAAACTTGATAGATTAGTAGCCCCTTGTTTTGAGTCTGCACGACACCATGGCTATTTAGAAGGAAACTTAAAGGAAAAATGCTATCAATTCACTCACTATTTTTTTTTTAAATGTTATTATTACTTTTAACCTTATCAGTAAAACAATAAAGTAGAAGAAGAAAAAGAAGAAGAAGAAGATGAAGGAGAATGGGAAAAGCAGCTGACGCCTTTCATAGTTGCTTCATGAGCAAAAAAGCGAAAATTACTTCATTTACGGTGGTCTAACTTTGGCGGCAAAATTCATCTCGGTGAATAAAATGATGATTTATAGCTAGCTACATAGATTGAATCATTTAGATTAATTCCTTCTTTTTTGAATTTTAATCTTATTATGTTATGTAGTCCCTCAAAAAAAAGCAAAAAGATTTCTGTGGTGCTATAATGCTTCTATAGCTTATTAAATTTCAAGATGTTAAAGTTTAACATATTTTAGATCTATAGAATGCTCCTTTAAGGCTCTCATAAGGGTTTATATTATTGTTAATGTTAATTCATTGTTTTATAACAATTCGTTTAACTCAACCAAAGATTTTTTTTGTTTAACTTAGCAACACTTGAACACCCTTCAGTGTAATATTCAACAGCATTTGTCGTTGACAAATTTGTAATGCATTGTAAGCCGGCTATTTTGAGGCTGTCTGTTAATGTCTTATGTATTCCCATTGATGTGTGGAACTGACTGGCCAGTGTAGTAGACTTAATAGTTCAGTCATTTTAATTGATGAACCTCAACTGTTTAAAGGGTCATTCCTCAAAAATTAAAGGTGCTATAGAAGTACAACCAATATTCGGTGACGAATCGAGGGCAAAATTGAGAACCATTAATGACCCAGAAATGCTTGAAGAAAGTTGATGCCTGTTTGACGAAAATACTTACGTAAATTCCCAGACTCCCGTAAGTTATCAACTTCACGCCATATTTTTTTTTTTTTTGAGATGGCTGAAGAGTAATTGTTTCACCAGTCGACAGTCAGTTATCACGTCCAACCAACCGAAGAAGGTCAAGAAGTCAGCGCTATCGTTCTAAAAGCCATTCGCAGTATGATAAATGACGTCACATTACTGATTCCGCAGTTCAACGGTACAGTATGTCGTAAAGGTATATGGGATTACACGGAGAGAAAAATCAATGTTGCATTCATGCCCATGTCTGGGTCAACAACGAGTAAGAATCGTCCTACTTTTGAAGTATGTATATATTGCTACCAAACCACGTACTCAGTCACTATCTGTTATAGTATAGGTTATAACTCTCATATATCAAGCAAGGAATCCCACTTTATTAAGAAGGATATACTCTAGCGTACAATCAATTATTTTCGAGTAAGTTTCAAAATGTATCATATTTCTCTGTATGTACTTTACCGGTTGTAACTCTAACGATGTTCACTGTAAGTCTATCATCACACTGTGTACATTAGGAATGAATTACCGTAAATTTAACTTTATTATTTATTCCATGAAAAGTTTGGTAGCATAGATAGTATGGCCATGAATGTGGGACTTGATATAGCCAAGATTACCGTTATGTTGCAATAGTGGGGGTAGATTGACAGATGTACCTGTTTCTAGGTCACATCGCGAACTGTTACCCCTCCGTGAAGCAGGAGATATCTACTTACTCTGTACAAAATGGACACCGCTCAGGCGCGTAGCCAAGGGGGGGGGGCGAAGGGGGCAGCCGCCCCCCCCCCCCTTGAGCATATTTTAAAAAAAGAAATTTAATATTTTTATGATATCGCTAGTATTTTCAAAAGAGAAAATGCTAAAATGCAACTTACAAGGCCTGGGAAGTGCCATTTCCAGCGATCTGGGAGGCATTTACAGCCAAAATTTTCTTGTACGCTTCGCGCCAATCATGGTGGCGCTCCGCTTAGATAGTTTGCAATGCCGAATCTACAGTTTCGCCCCTCCCTTGGCAAATTCCTGGCTACACGCCTGACACCGCTATTTGAGTTGGTGTATCTGGATACAACATTATCGTCTTGAAGGGTGAGGTCCAGTCCAAGGTATATTATTCACCAAATTGTATCTGATTGATCTGTCAAAGTTGCTTCCATGTTAGATTCATGAATGTTTTAAACTTTGATAACTGTAATGTGCAAAAAGGTACACGGGGGCGGGGGTGAGGGGGAGTGAGGGGGTGGTTGTGTGTAAAGACCGTAAAAGGCAACTCCCTTCGAGCCCTTCTCTATCTTTATGTGCTTGCGATGACATTACTCTCTTTTCCCTCTTTTTTTTTAAAGATTTGACAGTTATTCAGATATAGATCTGTCAACTAATATCAGGAGATGTGTAGAACAGGCGGATAATTTTTAAATTGCGGTCCAGTTTATTAAGCAATTTAAAGTTGAAATCAGAATAAAGCAAAAGCAAAGGCAAAGGCAATGACAAAGACAGAGACAAAGTCAATCACAAGGACAAGAAAGAGACAGAGACAGGGAAAAAGATAAAGACTGTGACATAAATAAAGACAGAGACAGGAAAAAGTTAGAAACAGTGACAAAAACAGGGACAATGACAATGACAAAAACAAAGGCTGATACAACGACAAAGACGGAGACAAAGACAACCACCAAGACAAAGAAAGAGACAGAGACAACGACTAAATCAGAGACAAAGACAATCACAAAGACAAAGACAATCAAACTGACAAAGGCAATCACAATGTCAAAGACAAAAGCAGAGACAATAACACAAAGACAAAGACAAAAACAAGGCACAAAACTGTCTTTGTTTTTGTTGTTTTGCAATTAGAAACCCTGTAAAGTAGAAATTGCTCTTCCATTTTTTCAAGTCACTTGATCATACCTTATACCAACATAAAATAACATCCTTCCTAAAGGGTAGTATTAATGATGACAATTCAATGTTTAAGGAAAACAAAGCTGTCGATGAAGATGATGAATCACACTACAGTTTTCTGCCCAATCAACTCATCCAAACTAAGTGAATGAACTGCAATAGACATTTTTATACATCTCAAGAAAAGAAAAAAAAGCTATGAAGATGGGAATTGTTTCGATGTGCTTTGTTTCACAAGTTTCTATCTTTTTCAAAACACGTATGAAAAAACGTTATTAAAGCATCAATTAACTCAATATTGTTTTTCAAAAAAAGAAGTAGGAGTTTCGCATCTGTATCTTTCAAAAATTCATCACCTGAAACGTTTCAGCCGTCTCTATAGAAGACACAAAGAACGTTTCGAGGCTGAGCTTATATACTAGATTGTGTTGAGTTCTTAATTAATGAAATACAGCACGGAATCTATACGTAATTCGGTGAGATATTACCGACCAGTTTATGAGAAAACTTTCCAGGAGCTTGTTTGCACTGAGCATGTTCCTCGGTAATATTACCGAAACCTTAAACCAAGTTCCTCAACTTGATCATCTCGGTAGACCAAAAAAATCAACACCAATAAAGGCATGGTTCATTTCTGGTTGATTCCTGCGAGATCTAGAACCATTGTGCTATCACCGCCTACAGAAACCAAAAATTAAAGGAATACTCTGTTGGCAGAAAGTATATAAAACCAGTGGCGTAGGAAGGTACTTTTGAGTGGGGGGGGGGCTGAAGACTGATGGCCGGCCTGGGGGAGGGGTCTAAGGGAAAGGGGTGGAATTTTTTTTGCATTTCCAGGTGGCCTCAGATGCAATTTGGTGCAATATAGCACACTTCAACACCCACTTCATTTTGAAAAATAATTTTACATTTTCACCTGGCCTTAGATGCAATTTGGTGCTCCAAATGAGATTTTTTTTCTCATTTGGAAATGAAAAAGGGGTTTTCTGACTTGCGAAGCGGGGGGGGGGGGCGGAATGATACTTCCGCCCCACCATATTTTTCACAGCCCCCCCCGGTTCCTACGCCCTTGTATAAAACATGCCTCATTAGTATATGTTAGGTTGAAAACCCCATCTCAATATCATGTATCTTATATACTCTGAGATATGTTTGATTTAATATTACCCGGTTTTTATTGGATAAAGCCTCCTTTAAAACGGCAAGTGGATCGCAATTGGTGGTCTGTGATGTCACCACGCCCATTGTTCTCCAAAAGTTTTACCTTCATGTTAAAGATGTATTCCGGTGACACACAATGTAACACCTGTCTTAAAGATAAACTATATATTCCACACTGTTAATCCTCATCTCAATAGCCTGTCCCTTACTATTCGAGATATGTTTGTTTGAATGCAACCTGCCTTTAAAGTGATTCCGTGCGTACTTTGGAAATCGGATATGCATACAAATCTTCATTTTCAAAATATGGAACTTCGTTTAACCGGCTTATCTGACGAACCATGAAAAATTAGAAGGTTTCACCAAGCTAATTTTGTCAAAATCGTTTCATTAATTAAGAACTTAAAGAATCGAAAGAATCCAAGAATTTATCCGCTGAAGACAGATTTCATTCATGTATTCTGTTATACGCCATGCCTCTTGATTTAAACAAGCCAATGAGAGAACGCATTTTAATGCATATTCATTACCAACGAAGCTCTCCTTTCTCAAAGAACAGCTGATCGCCGATGCGACTAGTAGACTATAGTGATAACAGTAATAAGTGTACAAAACCTAGCCTATGGTCACACATAATACTACACTTGGTATCACAGACCTTTGATCATCTTCACAATCTCCTAAGGACTAGGCCAAATAGCATAACTTATTAGAGCTAGGTCTTTGACTAGGCTGCTGATATTATGCTAAGACCTAGGCTGCTAACAGTTAGCTCAAATTCTAACTGATTTTCGATGAAGCTGATCGAAGGACCACTGGCTTACCATTTTTATTATATATTCAATTCATTTATAATCTCGCCTCCAAAGACTATTTGAAATGAAAAAAGTTGTCCGGTGGTAAAACCTAACGTAGAGGAAGAATTAATTCGATAAGAAAACAACCGCGTCACTCCTACTACTATCTAACAGGATTAATGTAACAGTATATACCTCACCAATGAATTACCATGCTGACGCGACCATGAAGCTAAAAAAATAAATATAGGACACGAGGAGGTTATTGTTAGGACCACTTATGTGGGAGAAGCCCACAAGGGTTTATGGAGTACAACTTCACGTCGGGTGGCTTTCAATTCAACATTTTAGCTCAAATTTGGAATTTAACACTAAAAATTGATAGTTTGCATTTTTTATATTTGTGACACCGTCGCTATTTAGTGTTGCATATTCATAACTTAACTAGCATCTATCCGTGGTCTAGCTCTATCGTGAGAACGTTTTCTTTTTCTTCAAAAATGCTTTCAAAATTGAACTGTTTTTAAGCCGTTACCATTAGTTTTAACAACTATCACTGCAATTTGCAGTCATCAAATGACATATTCATCTATGATCAACACCGGTGGTACATATAAACATAAACATAAGATCAAACATGATCTTGTTTTGCCCTTTTCGATACGCACGGAATCATACTCAAGGAGGTGGAACACAGTGGGGTTCTGTAATCTCGCCCGGTAGCTGTGCATCAAAATCTTTACTTTCTTCTTACAATTTCACATTGATTTATCGGAGTAATTTGATACACTTGGAGTGTTTCCTTAGCTGCCCAATGTTCTCTGTAATTTTGGGCGTAAAGATACAGAAAAGAAAAACAAAAAAAAAAGGCAAAAGAAAAGAAATGAAATATATTACATGTGAATACACTTTCAGAAGACAGGATTTTACCAATGAACAACAATACATGTTTTAAGGAAACATGACCCGAACAACTGTATTTCTTTATATCTTCGTTAAGTTATGCTAAAAGTCGTCACAGCATGCATGCAGTTAATACAGTGTTTGGATTTTGATTATGGTAAAATCTGAAATGCTACTTATGTAATCCAGTAACAATACAGGTGGTTCATTAGCATAAATATCATTCCACATAATAGAGATAAAAGTCTTTTATTCTTTCTTTTTTTCTAATTTCCGATTTTGATGTTTTTCCTCATTCTGTAGTAATGATATTTAAGTGTCTGTGTGACGATCTGTCAATAATGATCAGCATAATATTATGGTCTAAGCCTTTATTATCATCTATCCAACGTTAATTTAGGGCAACAACCAAAATAAACACTACAAAACAAACCATTGTTTTTATCCGTTTAAAGGTCCAGCCACGGGTCGCCATAATGCACAGCTTCCTAATATGAGAATGTACATGAGATAATCATGCAGCATGTCGCACGGATCGGCCATTACGGTAGTAATTTAAATTTTACAAATAAAATAATGAAACCATGAAAGCTTCCATAACAGGATAACATCTTTATAAGCTCTTTTGGGGGAGTTGTTCTTCAAAAGCATCCTCATCTCTACGACATAACCAAATGGTAATGGTTGTCTCTGCTGTCATTTGATGGTTTGTATATTGTGGTGTAGGATAGCTCCGCGTGTCCCCATATACATTTACGTGAAGGCCAAATTTGTATCCGAATATTATTAAAACTGAATATTATTAAAACTGTATATTATTTATAATTTATTTTCCACTCTTGCTTGGACTGTTTGCACTCAAGGCTTGTACAAGTATAAATCTCAGTTTTGTCAGAATATGATCTAGTAAAGGTGAAATCATGTAGCTTCACGATAAAACTTGATTTAAAAAAAAAATATTAAAAGGATATAGGCCGAGTCGAAATCTTAAAGGATCTCATCTGGTTTATCCATAGAAATCAATACAATTCCTACTTTCTGTTGGGTGATACTTGTTTAATATTCACGCAAAATGTTTCATAAAAGAACGTTGTAGTCAATTAACTTGGAAAATAAATATTTTGTAAAATAATCGCAGAACTGGCTCATGTGATAAGCTGATGTTGAAATGTTAAGATACGGTATAGTCTGGTAGTCTTCCAAAGAATGTTTTTTGCCCCGCTGAGCATAAACAAGGTTCTGTATATACAATCATACAATTCACGTGTTCTGCATAATGTAGGCTAAATCTCGGTTGCATGGCTTCTATCGTCACACGAAGAAGTAAATATGTTGTGTATAACCTTATTATGTCAACTTATTGACAGCAATGCTGCATAGGCCTATTCCATAAGAATTGTGCCTCCCCAGCGAATTATTCTTACTTAATACATCTTTTTTTTACCTTACCTCATTATTGATTCAGATCAGAAAAGACAGGAGTAAATTTTTACTAACATAAAACGCTATTTTTTTTTTGCTTTTGAGAACCTTTCCGTGTGTCTACAAATACGAACACCTGCACGATTCAGTGGTATGAGTCAACCATTCATTAGCCTTGATTTATTTTAAACATATGACCTTAAATTATATAGTCGAAATCTTAAAGGATCTCATCAGGTTTACCCATAGAAATAGATACAAAATCTGGTAAGGCCTAGTTCCTATTCTCTGTTGGATGATACTTATATTAACTATTCACGCAAAAGATTTCATAAAAGAACGTTTTAGTCTATTAACTTGGAAATAAATATCTTCCAAAAGAATCGCAGAACTGGTTCATATGATAAGCTCATGTTGTTACGCTAAGCAACGGTATAGTCAGGTATAGGGAAAGTGATTTGGGGTAAGATATTGTTACGGTGTAAATATGAAAAATATGTCTGCAATACTCTACACTAATTATGCCCGTCACAATTACTAACACTTTAATATAATATATAAACAATAGTCGGCATGATTTGTAAAGAAATTAACAAGGAATTTGTAGGCAACACGTTCCTTTAACTGAAAGACAAATCATTGACGTATACCACGGCCTCCGTCACAAACCTAACCACGGACGGATGTTTTAAAGGCCTTTTATTTTCTATCGTGTTGTATGATGCTTGTATTTCGTAACCAGGAGACTTGCACATGCATGCATGTATATTGACTGCAGTGATCCATTCAAAAGCTCCCTTCGATGATCAGATCTTGATATTCGTATAGGATATAGTACATAGAAACTTCAATTAGTTTTGCCTTTTCAAACATTTACGGAAAGTGAGATCACCAGGCACAGGGTGTCATTTAAATACATATAGCTGGAACAATGAAGTCTAACCTCACACAAAAAGGAGGAAATCAGAGACTCCATTGGTTTATACTTTCATTAAGATCCACCCCACCCTCTCACCCCTCCAATTAAATGAAAAATAATTCTATACATGCTGTTTCATAATCAGATAATATTCCATTCAAAGACCAAAGGAAGGTGAGATACAGTCTATCGTGTGGAGGAGGCGGAGGAGGGGGAGGAAGGGGGGGAGGAGGAGGGGATGCGAAGGGGAGGAGGAGGCGAGGTGGAAGGCGAGGAGGAGGGGGAGGAAGTGGAAGAGGAGGAGAGGCAGGGAAAGAGGGAGGAAGATTCTAATAAATTTTCGACTTGTTATTCATTTCAACTTCATTGTAAATAATTCATGACAGAAAGTGCACAGATTAATAAACACAAAGAATTACAAGAAAGCACCGTTGAAGAAACGAAACTGTTCTTCCATTCTGCCTAGAACACAAATTGTTTCCTTTTAATATGTAACAACGTTTTCGTTAAGCTTTTTTTACAGAAGATAAAAATAGTATTGCATAACGCTAATAAGAATTTGACACAGTCTATTCATGTATGAATATTAACTTTGCTGGTTAAACTAATCTAAAGAAAGGAAAGAGAAAAAAAGGCTCATTAATTATACTTGAGCTCCCTCCCAACAAAAAATCACAAAAGCAGTTTAAGTTGTGATTTATTACTCCATAATTATGAATGAGTCTACTTTGAAAGACGAATGAGAGGCAAAAGAGAGGGGCTGTTAAGAGCCAAAAAAATGAGAGAGTAAATTCGTCAGAAAATAGAATAGGTTTAGTAAGACGAGCGACATTTTCAAAGAAGCATTTTCGTGATATGTCGAGTCATTATAGAGAGATATTAAAATCTGAAAGTCAAATATAACCCTACTACTTGAAATTGTCACATCTCGATCGAGTTGGAGAAAACATGATCGTCGTTGGTTAATACCACAGTTGATATTGATCTGTTTTTATTTTTTTATTTTCCACCTTTTAAATTCAATTCCATATAAATGTACCAGGGAGACGTATTAACTGTTAAGAAAAGTCACCGAAAGATACCTGTCTGGGCACGAAAGCACTGCATAAATGTCATCACGTATGCTTAAAGAGGCTCTGTGGCTCGATGTTTTATTTTTTTTATTCTATACTAACTTCCCATACCAAAGTATTTCAAAATGTTTTCGGAACAAGAAAGACATTTTTTGAAATTTTTTGAAATTTTGTGTGGTGATTTTTGTATGTGATTAACACTGATATCAAAAGAATCTTGCTGACGAAATGTTGAGATAAGAATGAAATTATGTAATCACCCACTCGTGAATATTCATTTGGTGGGAATATCTGGAAAATTTTCTTCTTTACATCCATTATAAAAGGAAATTGTTGTATATTTCGTTTATTTTAGTTAAACTGTTAAACATAACACAAACAAATTGACTCAAAATCTCGAGATATTCAGCATGCAGTCTTTAAAATTTATTTAACATTTAAATTAAATTATGAACTAACCAAAATGCTACCGCAGATGTAACTATGCTTAAAGCCTTTTGCTTTTCACTAATAATTTGATGATGAACATTGAATAATGTGGCAGGGAAACTGTTGTGAACGGATTTCTATAAGTATTATCCCCGGCCTGTACATATCAATGCAAAATGAAAAATAAATGACTCCAGCGTAATTAATCACGTTCTGGCGGCATTTTGGCTCATCATTTCTGTTTTTAATCAATTTCCGATCAGATGTATCCAAGCAGTCGAAATGAATAATGAAACATACTTGAGTCGGCTTAATCGAGTAGTAATATAACTGGAATTATTAATTAATGGTAATAATAAACATGTAAGCTACTGATTAACTTTGGTTTCCTAGACTGAGCTACAAGACACCGTCGGTTTGCTCGCCAAGCAAAATGAAATCTACTTACATTTTTTTTAAATTCATCATCTCTGCTTTGTCAATCTTGTTTCTGTCTCATGTTTGTTTTTCTTATTTTCAATCGAAATACTTGTGGAATTTTCATCACCAACACTAACACCATCACCAACACCATCACCATCACCATCGTCATCGCCATCGCTATCGCCATCGCCATCGCAATCACCACCACCATCGCCATCATCATCACCACCATCATCATCATCACCAACACCATCACCATTATCACCATCGTCATCACTAACACCATCATGATCATCCTGATTGGCTTACTTTTCTTTCTATTCAATTTGTTAATATCAAGCTAAGACGCTTCTGCACCAGATTGTTGTTCGACTGCAGCAGCATAGATATATACAAGTAGAGTTCCCCTTATTATGAGTAAAGATATTCAGAGGATTTCAAGTTGACGGGTATTTCAGTTCCAATAATAATCATCATCATCATCATCATTATCATCATCATTATCCTCACCATCATCCTTCTCCTCCTCCTCATCCTCATCCTCATCCTCATCCTCATCCTCATCCTCATCCTCATCCTCATCCTCATCATCATCATCATCATCATCATCATCATCATCATCATCATCATCATCATCATGATCATCATCATCATCATGATCATCATCATCATCATGATCATCATCATGATCATCATCATCATCATCATGATCATCATCATCATGATCATCATCATCATCATCATCATCATCATCATCATCATCATCATCATCATCATCATCATCATCATCATCATCATCATCATCATCATCATCATCATCATCATCATCATCATCATCATCATCATCATCATCATCATCATCATCATCATCATCATCATCATCATCATCATTTGGAAGAAGTAAGAACGGTTTGTGGGTTGGTATTAAACCATAAGGGGAGGCTTAAACAATTCATCTAAAGATTTATCGTCTTTCTTGCGAGGGACGCAATCTGTTTATCATAATTTACATAATCATAGCAAAGTCTTAGTTATTGGCTACACACAGTTAAGCATTTCAGGAGTCAAAGGATGAAAACTATTAAAGTGCAGCTGACGACATATTTCGTTGTCACATATGTTTAAAACAGCGACTCGACAGTTTCGCAGTTTTTGTAAAGATGTCAGGTAAGCGAAACCGATCAACCTCACACTGATAGTATCGTTGACGCGTGTCGACAAGTTGAGTGCAACGCTGTTGGGACTCTACAATTTTGAAAATTTTGTCAAAATTAATTAATATATATATTCCTAAACGTCGGCAAGGCTTGCCAAATTTTTTTTTACAAAAAAAGAATATAGAAAATCAATTGTTGTGATGACGTCTTAATTAACACAGCATGTCTGCAACTCGCGTGTCCCGTTTAGGACATTATTGCCGGTCTCCGAAAAGCCTAAGAAAGATTAAAGAACAATGGGATAGTTTGCTGATAAACTCTGTTATTGTTCCGACGGATGACAATTTATATTAAATGATATTCATTGTTTCTCGATTTTAACTTACACAATTTACAGAGGCTTTAAGAACCTGAAATTCTTTCTATCTTTTTTTAGGTCATAATTGACTCTCGACATCCAAGAAAATGAAAAACTTCTATGATTCTTGTGTCTTACACAAAGTCAGTTAACCGATATGCATTGAGAAAAAAAAAACACCTTCAAATCTACCAGTCATCTATACCGAGCGAATTACTACGGCTTAAATAATTCTCATCAATTTTGTATATGATGACACAAATTACACACATATATTAAGCCGATGATTTCCAATGACAATACGTTACTTCTGCATACTCTACGGAAGTCCTTCCGGAATACAGATTGCCTGGTTGCGCATATCTTTATTTACTTTAATGAACGCCGTTTGACAGTAATTTCCTTTACAATATAATCTTAATTGCATAACACTCATTGGCCTATTCATCTTTGATTGGTAGGATTTTACGCTCTGTTGTTAATACACCTCTTTAATCATTTGGGAACAGACTGACATCAAAAAATACTTTCAGAATCAATGAAGCTACAGATTTTGTTCTCTTTTTGAGTAACTATATATATATATATATATATATTTTATATATATATTTATATATATATATATATATATATATAAATATATATATATATATATATAAATATATATATATATAAATATATATATATATAAATATATATATATATATATATATATATATATATATATATATATAATAAATACAGGAGCAGCAACAAATAACAATAAAAAAATCCAAATGAGGGGGCCTGAGCATAAGGCCCCTGCTTAATATTATATTATATATCCTTGAAATGAACCAAATTAAATGGTTGGGATCATCGTTATATTGTCTGGATGACTTAACAGAGAATAAAAAAAAACTGACGAGTAGTCAGTAAAATGCAAATGAGTTAAAAGTAGTTCGTTTGGCTAAAAAAGATGGTTTGATAAGAAATCATAGACAATGTAAGCTAAAACTTTGAACCATCTTCATCAGATAAACTCAGGCGGACAGCGTAATTTAACACGCATATTACTTCATTCCAATTAGACTAGAAATACCTGTGGGGGCAGTTTTCGTCCTACTTTTGAGATCAGAAGAGGTACATGAGATGTGAGGGGGCGACGGGGACATTTTGTATATAAATAAGGGTGCTTCAGTTCTGTGAAGTTTACAAAGAGCACTTATTATAAAGAAATTTCAAATATGTCACTATATTGACAGATATTGCAAACATAATAACGTAATAACATAATGTAATGCACATCATGCACGGGGGGTGGGGGGATCGAGGGGTGCACTATACTATTAACAATACTGCAAGACTTTAGAATTTGCCCCCTACCTTTCTTACGTGTTAAAAGAGCACAAATATGAAGACGGAACACCCCCCCCCCCTACTCCCCGAGGAAAATAAGGTATCATCAAGTACAACATCACAAACAAGGGTCACCATATGGTGTTGCAAAATCAAATCATATTGTTGGAACAAAATATAATCTATACCATTGTAATACTATAGCAACGGTTCGTTCAAAGACTGTTATATCTTTTATAGATTTAGTATACAGTGAAAACAAAATGAATGATAATAATGGTTTCTCTTTATCACTTATAACAAACAGCTTTGAAGGTTCAGAACCAGACTGTATAGCCTCCTCTATGAGGTCTTCATGTATATAGTTGTTACGGTCCTTCATTATTTATCGCTACAGCCTCCCGAATGATGTTTTTTTTTCCGCCGCCGATGTTTGCCATACACATGCAGGCCTTTTAAACATTGCCACTCACGAGAAGGATATCACCACTCCTATTTTGTTTTTTACTGGACAGGGTATTTTTGTTCTAAAGCAACACTTGGAAATGCACAAACTTAGTCATGCATACTAACGATGCGAATAGGGAGGAGCCAACCATGTACAAAGTACGTAGAAAGACACTTGGGATCAATTCTTGCGTGCAGAGACCTTTACTGACCGATATAGTCCAAACCAAAGAAGAGAAGACCAGATGCGTTTACAATCTCTTTTCGCTCAATTAAGAAATCTTGAAATCACGTAAATCTCATCTCTTTTGCATCTCCAATTGACCTCATTTGGTAGTCTATCAAGTGTAAGTCAACCGCCGAGTGTCTCCTGGCATGTAATTACTTATCTTTCCATATATGGTAGTCGTATAAAGAGATTATGTGACATCGTATAATCACACCCCTAACCATTGACATTTTCACAAAATAACTGGATCAGTTAATCTATTGGCCAGCAAAAAAGAGCAAATTTCAACAACGCCTTAACATGACCTAATGTTCTATATATTTATATAAAGATATATAGTACGTTGCTGGGTTTATTAACACGATCTTCCCAAGAGATATCTAATTACAGGAGCATTGGCTGGTGCGATTGAACGACGAACACGAAACGCAAACACACATACACACACATTATAAAAAAAAGAAAAAGAAAAACTAACTTGAGAGGGAACGTTTAAAATTCGAGACTTAAAATTCGAGATCAGAAAAAACCAATGTATATATATATATATATATATATATATATATATATATATATATATATATATATATATATATATATATATATATATATATATATATATATATATATATATATATATATATATAGATATAGATATAGATATAGATATAGATATAGATATAGATATAGATATATATATATATATATATATATATATAATTGCTGAACATTTTTAACCTTATATCTATCTGTTCCTACTTATTTAGCCTCTAGCATATATACCTGCATAGCTATACGCGAAGGTATCTATCAAGTGTTTCTTTTAAGTCATGATCCGTTTTTTGATTGAAATCCTCCCTTTTTTGTCTCGGATTCGCCGTCGGAAAGGTGATAATTCATGATGGAAAATAAAAGTCTATGAGCAGTGTTCGAGCGGTTCTTTTTACATTGTATTTACACCGCAGACTGATCGAGTTTCGTATTACAATAAAATATATAATATGACGAAAACTATATGATGACATTATCCGCAATAACTTCCATCGTCTGACACTCTATCTCTAAGAGAAGTCCTATAAAATCTACCCAAATGAGCTATACCTCTTAACCTATATTCTGTCTCATCTATGACGCCGATTAGTTCGAAATTCTCTTTATGCTTACAGGGATATTCCGATTGGCATGCAGACGATGTAACACTTACATAATATAGGCAAATATATTATAGTATTCATTGCAGATAGTTTAACAATCCCATGATCTCAATATTTTGTTCGTAATTGTAAACTAACGTTGTTTGAATGATCACGTGATCTTCTCTTCATTTAGAATTTCATCACTATCATGCATATTGTGTTAAAACATCCCCCCCCCCTTCAGTTCTTGCATTATTTGAATGTTGTAAAGAAAATGCAAGACTTTTTTTCAGTGCTGAATTGTCACATGATAATGACATTACTACCTCTGTTTTTGCCAGATGCATTCATAAAATGATAAAAAAAAAACGATATTAAAATATGCTTTTGACCTAAAGAAGAAAACAATTTCCAACAATTTCGTTAAACAATGACCTTCAGCGACAGCAATATATATTTCAATTGTAGTTTGGAATCACTACTGCCCAAATGATTACTTTCGATATAATGATCTCATCAAATTGAATACCGTACTTACACACAACATTTGAATACTACCCTCAAATAGGAACACACTACAGCTTGTCGTTTCTGGCTGTGAAAATTGTGACCAATTTGCCTTTACTATCCATTCCAGGTTCTTTATTAAACACTACTAAAAAATGTACACCAACAATGTACCCTGAAGCGTGTCTTTCAGTTTTGATAAACATGTTTGAACTCCGAATCTTGCAAGTAAAGCGAAACGATAACCTATTTATACTCACTAGCAACCACCCCTCCTGCACATCCCCCCACCCCCACCCTTCCCCGACTCCTCATCGTAAAGCCGTCTGGCCAATTGTTATATTTAGATTACTACAAAAATGTAGCCGATCCAGACTGTTTGAAAATGAGTTCCTAGCTTTCCACTCTCACAACTAAATGATCTAAGGGCGTTATAATTAAACATAAGAATATACAGGCTCATTATAAGAATCCCAAAGAATATTTTTTTAAGATCTTATAAGCCTTTGTATAATAACGATGGGGAACCGAGCTCATTTCAATCACCCTTAGTGGCGATTTAACTTGTTATGAACCACAATAATATCACACACACGTTTTAACGGCGTAAAGATTAACTAACATGTGTGCCCGGGGACAAGGATAATAACATGCATATAGTGCGGGCCATATAAGCGTGTGAAGGGAGCAACCATCCGTTGGGGCCGAGTTTTTTCTCTTACATCAGTGATGATAGGTCGTTAAATCTATAGTTTTAGCCAATTATTTATCTCGTCAACATTGGAATCAATCATACAAGTAGTCTACCGATAATGTAGAAAAGAAAAAAATTATAAAGAAAATAATTTCTAAAGAAAATAATTTCTAAAGAAAATAATTTAGAAAAAAAAATTTATAAAAGAAAATAATTTAAAAAGAAAATAATATAGAAAGACAAAAATGGGAACAGCTTGCGAGGTAATATTATCTTAATAGCATATTTGTTATATAGTGCATGAACTTTAGTAACATAAGCGAACTAATTCAATGCAATTCGGTTCCATCATCCTTCGATGATATTGAACCTGTCACTGTGGAACGAACATATAATATGTTCGGGGCCCTTGGGATACCTGGGACCGGGTTTCCCCCTCTCAACACCTGGCGTTTCACCGCAGTAAACTTCAAACGAATGTCATTTAATTAAAATCTAAGAAACTTGACACCCGCCACAAACTTCCTTTTCTAAGTAAAATTCATCTCAATAGAAAAGAATAGCCACATTTTCAATTAAGTTTGCAAAAAAAAAAAAAACAACATGATGTAAAGTAACTTCACTTATATAATTTTACACTTCACTCTTGAAATAAGTAACCTAGTCACAAATTAAGATTATTTTATTAACTTCCTCGATAAAATGCAATAGAGGAAGATAGAGAGACAGAGGGGGGGGGGGGGGGTGGTGAGAGGTGGAGAGTGGAAATCTTGCCATTATTTTCAAGGCTATTCACGAAGGGTCAAGATGTCCTTCAACTGACCTAATTAAATGCCAATTCCTCGACTTCCAAGTATAGCCTCATATCTTATGATAGCCTCATATATCTCATGTCTTATGAAATATGCAGTCAAACCTAGTTTCAACTGTTGAGCGTTTTCTTTTTCATGAACTTGATCCTCCGTAACTAACTAAAGAATCCTTTGGAGATTAACCCTATCCTATATATATAAGCAAAATGGGATCAAATTTCTAGGATTTCTACTTGAAAATGACTAATAAATTTTTCTGAATTGCCTGCAAGATTGTCTTGCCTGCAGGATTTCATCTTGTTATCATGTTACGAAGGATGCATAAATATTCGATAGATAACACAAGAAAATTAAATCTGATATAAAGTGATAGAAATTAATAAAATGATAAAAACAAATCATTAGTAAGAAAATAAAAGAAGAAATTACAATTACTAAAAGGCAATTAACGGTGGCTTGCAATTGGGGATATACGTTTCTGCCATTTCAGCAAATAGCTGTTTGAAATTTAATGAGAGCACAGTGGGGCTAGTAAACTGTTATTAACCCCTCTTTCTGCATTAAGATCGTTTCGAGGAATGTTATTAATGAAGTTGATTGCATATGTTTTTTTTGCGACAAGTCTCTCCCAGCCTCTATATGAGACTTTATTTTTCACGGTACAATGTTTTTTTTCCCCCCTTACTGTGCTGAATATAATAGGCCTATGTCACAAACAGGTTTGGAAATTTCTTTACTTTTTCAGAAAACAGTTATCAATCATTGGCGGCAAAGATCTTACAAAAACTACTAAAGTTGCCAAGGAAAAGATCTTACATCTTTTTGTCATCATCTGCAAACTCCATGGATTGCCTATACCTGTTTCTCTTTCTTTATATTTTCTGAGTTAACAAGGTCGATGGATCGTAATGCGATTCGCTAATTTGAAAAATAGTTTTGTTTCCACCAAGGCCTTTGCATTAATTTGCAAGATAGACAATAGAATAAATTAAGAATGTTACCTTGGTCAGGTCTTAAAAAAGCATAAAAACAAATGATTCGTTTGTTTGTTATTTTTTATTCTTTGATCTTACATATAGTTACATGGAATGCCTTGTTCTCCTTGGTGAATAATCTTGATTGATGCTTCTGTATTGTTTATAAACGTGAATTTGTTTAAGAATTTCTTATCCAATCATCATGTTTGATAAGCAAATTGCCCTTGCACTGTATTACTTTTATTTAGAAGAAAATGTTTTTTTTTTAAATATTTCAGTGAAAGATGAATCTATCCCACTTTGCTTATTTCCTGTTGTTGGTTTTATTTCACTAGTTGAATTTAAAAGACGATTGTGTTTCTATGGTAACGATTCCCGCAACGCGAAGTTAAACATGGACACAATAAACGCAGCATTTGTATTGTTAAGTTTTGCATAGATTGTTTTTTAATGATATTTGATTAACAACATTTGAAATATTTCAAAATGATATTAAAAATATAACATGATAAGCAAAATATAATTTTCTATTCCATTTCCAAACCACATTTAAAGTATACGATGGTTAGACCTATGACGTAATTTGCATAAAAAATAACAGAACAAATTGGCATTTCATACAATGACGCTGAATAAGTTAGGAAACTGGTGGGGCGGGTGGGGGGGGGGGTGGGGAGAAGAAGAGATGAACGTGATTTATTAATTTAATCTCAGTGATATTACACAACATTTATATTCAAGTTGTGTTTGTTTTCTGTTAACAATGAACCTAACATCAAATTTATTAACTTGCAGACGTGAGTGCTTCATATTATAATAAAACTTAAGTGTTAATAGTTTTTTTCAGAGAAGCCGTTGGATTATTTGAATAAATCACAATTGAAATGTTTGCGATCAACCTGCCAGACTTTAGACTGACTTTGATGATGAAAAGGTTTCTTACCTCTGGGCATTTTGATCAAAGTCATAAGAATCGAGCTGTATCTTCCGGAAATGTGAACATTGTTTTTTTTTATGACAGATATAAACATGTTTGCGTTACCAAAAAAAAACCCCCAAAAACTTTAACATTATATGGTAAAAAAGAAAGCTTTAATTACGCACTAATGTCAAGGTTACAGACAGTTAATGAATACTTTAATCAAGAACTGTACTTTAAACTTTCAGCGAATCTTGTTAAAAGCCACACCTTTGGATTCCTCACACGCAACGTAGATTAAATGAAAGAAACTACTCGTGTTTCCAACGTTCCATATCTCGCTTGCACGCAGATGCTTGGTTTTCAAGTTAGTCTATATAGCATTGGTGTCTGCTTGCCGTCTCATCACGTCTACATGGAGAATGAGCTGTTGTAGTCGGTCGGTCATTGGAACTTCGCATGGCTCTGTTCTCAGTTGCCATATCAACGTTTGCCATGGTAACAGTACTGAGAGGGTGACAGGAAGTCCATATCTGATTATGGAGTAAAAAAATATGTGCGTTCGTCTGTGTGTCTGTTAGATCTGCCTGACCTGTATGGACCCTGGCAACTATTCGAACATATATATATACTGTCAGTATCTTATAGACTCCTTCCGTCGGTCATATGCGCTTGTTTACGTGCAAAAACGACAAGGAAACTTTCGTTGCTAAGGAAAACGAACCCTGTCGTCTGCTTCTCGTGTCTATTAACATTTGTGTACAGTGCTGATAAGCTGCTTGTGTTCCAGCTGCAGTTCGGTGCATGAAAACATAATACTAAATGGCGATTTTTACAATTGAAAATTTCGGTAAACAATATAAACAAAATGTATCAATTAGCTAGATGCCACTATTCGCGTAGCTTCACCAGGAAAGAGGTTAGGACATTAGTTTTTGTATACACATTCAAGGAGCACTTATAAGAGTTGAGTGCTACAAGGGAGCACGTCGCATGACGCGCGTCTCATTGACATAGTTGGTCCAGGTGCCGATACCGGCCCACCGGGCATTGCCCAAATGCCCGGGTGGCCAGTCCGCCACTGATTTCATTTTCGGACTGAAAACGTGTATTTTATTTTCGGACTGAAAACGTGTATTTTATTTTCGGACTGAAAACGTGTATTTCATTTTCGGACTGAAAACTTGTCGGACTGAGGGGTGCACCCCGATACTCCATGATGGTTGGTCATTTTTCTAGCGCGTCTAACCCATACATGACGTAGTCGGTCCAGGTTAATGTATACACCGATGGAGTATACCATCATACTGACAAAAACGTACGTCTGCAGAGGCGCGCGTACCCTGGCTTCACGTGATTGTGTAATTAGCAGGTAATAAGTCATCATTCTAGCACCTAGATTAATTATAACGTAGACACGAACCTCCTATACGCACACTGTAGACGGCATGGAGCAATAATGAGGGGCAAAACATGCTTAAAGTCTCAATGTGTCACAGAATACATGGACTAAAACGTTTGTTGAGATTCCTTTATAACATATTTTGCTACATAGTTTAATTTGAGTAACAAACTGTATATCGATCATGTTAATAATTTGACCAAGGAAGTTTCTAACTTTTCTAAGAATGCAGTCGACCTTTTGTTGTGCACGCCAGTGATTAACTTTTGATATTGGCAGAATGTCACTAAGTTCTGGTATCCATTGCATAACTTCTGAAAGTCAATGAGCTTAGTACATTCTTATGAAGGCTTCTATTACTGGAATGTCAATTGACACATGTTGTGGCTATAACACGCAATGGACTCTAACACTCTTTGTCGAAACACGTTCGATATTTTGACTGGTATTTTATTCAGTGCCATCGTTTCTTGAAATTGAAGAATCAAAACAATCATACGACTGCAGATTTTCGCTACAACTCGCATTGGTTTTTTTTACGCTGAAATGGTATTCAGCAACACTATTTAATCGGATGTGGGATATGTAACGAAGAGAAGGCAACACATTTGTAAATAGTTAGTTTTTCTTCTTTAAGGTGGGTATGCGATTCTCTTTACTTTCAATTTGCTTAGACATGCCATTTTGTGTTGACTTTATCACATCTATATAGCTGATAGTAAGGTTATATCCCCAAAACAATATGCATTGTTATTCCATTGGAAAAGAACGAGGAAATATGAAACCAGGCATCTTTCCAAGTGAATCTTAGAGGACACGAAAGTTGTATGACTACTGTATTGAATATGTTAATAAAGGATAAGATAGAGTTTTCCACTTGGGCCGTCATTATTTTACTGAAACCACGACTAGTCAAGCTAATATGAAATAGTTTTGAAACATGAAGCAAAATCAACTCAAATGACTACTTTAAATCCAGTGAACGTTTATGATAACTGCAACTGATTATAACTAACAAATGAGTTGTTGTGAAGGTTTTTCACCTGACTGGCAGAATCTTCATTAAGATGTGTGTACTTGGTCTTGACTGCATAAATGATTTGAGTTGATTTGAAACACATCAGTTGTGCAGCCCAACCCCCCCCCCTCTACCCCGCCCTCCTAGAAAGATAGGCAAACCCCCACATATCCTCAGCTTCTTTCAGAACTCATGGGGTGGGGGGGGGGTTAAGGAAACATTACAATGACCCACTCTCTAATAGACAAATGAGACATGAAGTTTCCCACTGAACGAACTAAAACAGAATTTACCAGTCAAATTATTCATTGAGTTTATAACTTAAATCAATGTATAAATCAATCAAACGAGGAGTGTTAGCTCAGTGGTTAACGCCAGGTGCCTTTCAATCATAAGGTCCCCAGTTCGAGTTACTCCAAGATTAATGTTTGTCGTCCAGTTACAGAGTTGTTAACAATTGACAATTCATAATCATGGACGTTAAATATGAATCTAAGAGACCGAATTCGGTCAGCTTGCGGCTTTGATAAGCCAATGGAGTTCCTGCTTGCAGGAGGATCTGAGAATACAATACATACATATTTATTTGATATTACCCAACAGAAGCCATCGTAAATAATCATAATTTCGAGAAAGACAAAGTTTACAGACCTCAAAAATCCTTGGATATTCAATTCGAAGGTCAAGAAACACGCTGCTACATTATCGTATTTGGTTACACATTTCCTATAATCAGAAATACTAATGATACTCAATTAGCATTTCATTACATACCAAACTCTTTTTTTTTGCTGTTGTCAAGCTTACATTTCAGGATGTCGAACAGGTTTAGTAAAACCAGAGAAATATCGATAAAGTGACCAAATAGTACATGAATAGATCTCCACTGCAACATTGGTCAAATATTGATTACAACAACGACACATGCATCGTCTATTAATACTATGCCACTCAAACACCATACTCATAGACCGCGTGGTTACGATATCGTAACGACGTTACTGGTTGTGTTAAGTCTCATCTTTGATTCAGTTTGCTCATGCGTGGTTGAAAACTTTGAAATCATAAACAAAAGCTGTCATGGTTGATCGTTGATGATAAGTGGTTACTGCAAACATGCCAAAACAAAATGTCACGTCTGTAGTCCCTTTTTTAGTAGGGGCGTTTTCGGTTAACCTGGGCGGATGTATATTGTACTGTTGTGGTATGGTACCTATATTGTTTACACTGAATGCTTCATATACAGAATCGTGATAAATTATACCTGAGTAAGAACTTGCCAAATGCTATTTGTGTTTTCAAAGTCACTTGTAAATGTTATGTTAAACACACAATGTAAACTCGCTATACGTCGTTTTCTTACATAGATGTCTACTGAACCATCGACAACACACAAACAATGCTGTTTATATTTCGTGATATACGGCGGATGTAACCTTTTCATGATCATCAGCGAATTACGTACCTACCTGTGGGTATGTATATAATCTGCTATATATCAAAACTGCAATAACGTAAACGATTTTCACAATTTTTCTTCAGGGCATTATCTCAATAACGTATCATATAGCGGTCTGGGGAAGATATTGTATCGCTCTTGCAATGTTAAATATGATATTTTCTTTCCGCATAACAATTTCATAAAGCAAAAAGAGAAAAGAAAAGAGGAATGGATAATATGGAAAGATAAAAAACTGTTAATGGAACGTATTTTAGTAAAAGTCAGTTTCACATTTCTTCCTCGTAATTTCAGAGGATGTTAGTATCACGTGAGAACATTTGATTTTCTATTATGTTCCAACACTTCTAATATTTCTCTATTTTAAACGTGTATTTCAAGCAATAAAAATCTCGCAGTAGGTAATAGCATTGTGCACAATGTTGATACGCTTACATCTATGCATATGGAAACCCATCGTGGTGTGGTTAATAGAGAACACATCTTGATGGATTTTCTAATATTAGAGATGCTACATGTTTTGATGTCACCTATACGTATAACCCCCTCCCCCCCCCACCACACACACGCACACAAACCCGAGCACAATACATTATTTTAGTTTCGTTTACAGGTAACACTATATGCGTTTTCGAAATTTATTTACTCGTTTTCTATAAAATTATTTTGATATGGTTCATGTTTTGTCATTTATACAGTCATATTTTATTGTCAACTTTTCAATTATTTTGATGTTACATTTTACAGGATCCTAAACATGTGAGCAAATCCTTACGGGCGCTATGATGTAGTTCTTTACGCTCTTTATCATATAATTACTGCAGATAACATTTTTCTGTCCCGAATATTATATTCAACAGTAGACGAGCCCAAGTTTAAATCGGATATGAATATCTGATAGGCATGTAACTGACGTGTTTGATGTTTGTTTGATAAAAGGAGAGGCTGGTGGTATCAAGAATTGTTAATAGAGTGAGGTGTAACACAATAGTCGGAGGTGATACACAGTCATGCGCATGGCGGCTAGTCATACATCCTTAAGGTAATCATGCAATGTTTTAAAGTAAGCATCAGTGATACGTTTCAATACTATACGATTAAAGCAAGTCTGAAGCATACACTATACATCTTACAGACCCCCCCTTTTGCTATTTTTTTGTTATATTTTGTGCTGAAAGGGTTAAACTGTGGAATGTAGCCAGATTATAGCATTCTATTCCAAGAGCTTATACCTCATCCCATTATCTAGTCCTATATAGAAAAGAGAAACCAATGGAATATAGCCTAAATGTAGCATTCTTTCTCTGAACTTCACTTGTCTCTGTATCTTATCCAATAGAAAAGAGCAGTCTATGGAAACTAACTATTACATTCTTATAAGAGCTTTCCTTGTTCATGTATATCTCGTCTTGTAGAAATGAGCTACCTATGGAATATAGCCTAAATATAGCATTCGATTTATGAACTTCACTAAGTCCATGTATATCTCGTCGTATAGAAGTGAGCTACCTATGGAATATAGCCTAAATATAGCATTCGATTCATGAGCTTCTCTTCTCCGATGATCAAAAGAGGTAATTTATTGAATATAGCAGAACTAGAGCATTCACGGAGATTGTACTTTTCCTCTAATATTCACTTTGTCATGATTAGGTGTGTGATGCATTCATTTTGATATTCGAAATCGCCAGCCCCCCCCCGATAAGAAAAAAAATCATGATGTAAAATAGTGCCTTTGCTTTTGTATGTAATTCTGTCATAATCAAGCCAATTGAAAAATTTATCAACCTGTCAAAGTGTAGAATTATTTTTAACAATTTTATTTGTAAACAGTTATTTAAATAAAAATTAGTATGTTTCGTTTGTCAGTAGGTTGTATATATAAATTTAACAAGTCAAGGTTATCGTTAACAAGCAAAAAAAAAATAAATATTGCGTAAAAAATCTCAACATAGTTTAATTTTAAGGTTGTGTTGGAAAAACGGGATACTTGGTCAAAGAACCGAATAATTTAGCATTTTAATAACATATCTCGCTCAAGAGGGGCAGGGTGGGGGGGGGGAGGGGAATCGCCACATCTCTATTGTCAGTCGGAGGGCTGGGAGCAATGTTCAATCCGGGGAGTTTTGTACCTTCAGTCTGGGCAGAACTAGCCACTCCCCCGTTGGGCCCATGACTCCCTGAAGTAATGATTTAGTGGTGTGATGTGTCACATCTTTCTTTTCTACTTCAAACGAACATTCACGAATATTTATCATCAGGAAATTGTCTCTAGACCTTGTTACTCCTCTAAAGGTAGTTACGAAGCTTAATCTTGCGCTCATATCTAAACTAGATTTCAAAATAAGCCGAGCATGAGTGCGTCGAGTACATATCTACAAGTAGTAGTACGAGTACGAACTCAGTACAAGTTTACTCTATAGACTTCAAATATTCGTGAACTTGTAGGATGACAACGCAGAATTTACAATGAATGAATAATAAAATACATACGATCGAATCGTCATCTTCATCGTCACAGTCATCTACACCATCATTGTCAGCGCTACCGTTATCCCCATCGCCATCGTCATCTACATCGTCGTCATCATCGTCATCATTGTCATCATCGCCATCATCGTCATCATTGTCATCATCGTCATCATCGTCATCGTCGCCATCGCCATCGCCATCGTCATCATCGTCATCGTCATCGTCATCATCGTCGTCGTCGTCGTCATCATCGTCATCATTATCGTCGTCATCGTCATCGCCATCGTCATCGTCATCGTCATCACCATTGTCAGCGTCAACATTGCCATCTTTAAGCCCAGCTTTAGAACTTAACATATCTATTGCAATGAAATCGTTCTATGATAACTATTCTCAATGTCCGTGTAATGATTTCCAACGAAGATCTCTTTCACCTGTTTTTGATGCATTTGCAAAAATAATATGGAAAAACAAAACTCTGGGTGACTATATAATGCCGTTAAAAAATTCGATCTAATGTTGATTATCTGGCGTCTTGATTTATTTTTACATTTCGTGTGACTTATTTTACACTTGAATTATTATCACGATGACGATTGTATCCATGTCCACGAGTCTTGAGGGGATTACAAAACCAACAGCCTATACGTGACGCTGGAAAGATGTAAATCGGCCAATCTTTTGCATTGCAAATGTAGTCGATATAGCGTGGGTGGAAACATTACGTACGTACAACCGCCGAGTGACAACTTAACATTTGTCACCATAATAACTCTCTTAGGACCATTGCCAGGAAAATTATGTAACTTTTCTCTCTATCAAATCTATAAATTAACAGTCAAAAACCTTTAGAACGGCGCATAATCTGTTTTTACCATTTACACATATGTATATAACGTTACTTACAAAGTGAATGGGAACCGATCTTTGAAAGTGTCAGGAATTCTGACTTATTCGTATAATTTAACTTCCTTTGGTCTCAAATGGTGCACTCCAAAAAACCTAATGAAAATGTAAAAATAAAGCATAATATTTCATTCTGCATGAGGTGCAAATCACTTTCACTTTTCACTTTCGACAAAGAATGCAATTATTTCACTGCCTGAAAGAGACGCCATTATGTAGAAGATACATTGTAGCTCTTCAAGGCCTGTGAAGTTACAACCCATCAGAAAGAAAATACTGTTGGGGTTAAAAATGTCCGTCGACACATGACGATATGCGGGGTCTTACTGTAATCGGAGTATAGCTAGCTCTATGAATATCACAAAATAGTAAACTCTGATCATTGTGAGCTGTCACGCTAGCGTGATAAGTGAATAAAAGACAAAGTTGATTTGATCATGCAGTAACTCTGTGCTGATGGTCAGATTTTGCTGTCCTTAATTCAGTTTATATGTTACGGTGATCGAGTTAATTGGCGTCGGAATCAATCGGGCAGTTTTCACGGCAAGCTTCAGGCATCCTCTCAAGGTATGAATTCTCACTCTTGGGAAGTAAAGGGGCTTTAAATCAAATACAAATCTACTTTAAAACTGAGACGAGAATATATAGGTCTACTTTGTGTTAATACAAGAGTACAGGTATACTATCAAGATGGTATACTATTCATTATAAGCGTGGTCCGATCAACTACATATCCGATCAACTATATCCAGGAGTGTTAGCTCAGTGGTTAACGCCGGTGCCTTCCAATCATAAGGTCCCCGGTTCGAGTGACTCCAAGATGAATGTATGTCGTCCAGTTACAGAGTTGTTGACAATTCATAATCATGGACGTAAAATATGAGTGTAAGAGACTGACTTCGGCCAGCTTGCGGCTTTGATAAGCCAATGAGGCTTCTTCGCGAGTTCCTGCTTGCATGCAGGAGGATCTAAAATACATGCAATACATACATATAACTGAACTGCACCTCAGTTACCTCACCTGTCATTGTAACTATGTAAACTATGACTCCTTTTAATTTCAAAGAGAGCATTACTTTGGTTATAATGACATTAATTTATGTTCTGTAAATGTTTATACTTTTCAATAGAATGTTTCTTGAAAAACTCGACTCTGCACTTATTGTATTATCATTTAGTCAGTCTGCAAACTTGGTATGATTTCACTCTCAGACAATAAATAAATTCAGTTCTCGAAAATGTCATATTTTAAGGACTTCTATAACGCTGTAAATAAAATCTTGCTCTTTTATAGTAACTCCGTATACATGAACAACTTTGCGGAAAGCTTCACGGCTCTAATGTAGATAATGTATATAATTCACAGTGATACTTTTATCAAATGGATGACTTAAGGCTAACAAATGATAATTTTACGGGCCATTAGATATATGCTAGTGGTGAAGGTTAAATTTCACAATATCATCTTTACTTTTTAAAAATTTACATTCCAACCTGCCGATAGGCTTTTTTGTCAAATTGTCTGGACAAATACGTTAATTTAAAAGTCACATCAGTAAGTACGTTCTTGAGATTATAAAAAAAAATGATATTTTTATCTCAAATAACATGATTAGTTACGTTAAAACATATTCAAGGACAGAAAGTGATGTATTTCATTTTTGTATTCCGTATGAGTCTTACTTTGCTACAGGTTAAAGAATAAAACGGTGGTGCTTTAGTTTGGCAATATCAATTAATCCCGGGAGACAGATGTTCAGATTATCATCATTGTTTCTCTCTTTAAAGGAGAAAGGAAATGTAAATATTATAGATAGATAGATCTATCTATAGATAGATCTATCTATAGATGGATGAATGGATATATGGATGGATAGATGGTTGGATGGATGGATGGATGGATAGGTGGATAGATGGATGGATGGATGGATGGATGGGTGGATAGATGGTTGGATGGATGGATATATAAAAAGATAGATGGATCAATGGATATATGGATGGATGGATATATGGATGGATGGATGGATGGTTGGATGGATGGATGGATGGATGGATGGATGGATGGATGGATGGATGGATGGATGGATGGTTGGATGGATGGATGGATAGATGGATGGTTGGATGGGTGGATGGATAGGTGGATGGATAGATAGATAGATGGATAAATGGATGGATGGATAAATGGATGGATGGATAGATGGATGGATGGATGGATAAATGGATGGATAAATGGATGGATGGATGGATAGGTGGATAGATGGATGGATATATGGGTGGATAGATAGATGGATGGATGGATGGATTGATGGATAGGTGGATGGATGGATGGATGGATGGATGGATGGATGGATGGATGGATGGATGGATGGATGGATGGATGGATGGATGGATGGATGGATGGATGGATGGATAGATGGATGGTTGGATGGATGGATGGATAGGTGGATGGATGGATGGATGGATGGATGGATGGATGGATGGATGAATGGATGGATAAATGGATGGATGGATGGATAGGTGGATGGATGGATGGGTGGATAGATAGATAGATAGATGGATGGATGGATAAATAGATAGATGGATAAATGGATGGATGGATGGATGGATAGATAGATGGATGGTTGGATGGATGGATGGATAGGTGGATGGATGGATGGGTGGATAGATAGATGGATGGATGAATGGATGGGTGGATAGATGGATGGATGGATAGATGGATAAATAGATAGATGGATAAATGGATGGATGGATGGATGGATGGATGGATGGATGGATGGATGGATGGATGGATGGATGGATGGCTGGCTGGCTGGCTGGCTGGCTGGCTGGCTGGCTGGCTGGCTGGCTGGCTGGCTGGCTGGCTGGCTGGCTGGCTGGCTGGCTGGCTGGCTGGCTGGCTGGCTGGCTGGCTGGCTGGCTGGCTGGCTGGCTGGCTGGCTGGCTGGCTGGCTGGCTGGCTGGCTGGCTGGCTGGCTGGCTGGCTGGCTGGCTGGCTGGCTGGCTGGCTGGCTGGCTGGCTTGCTGGCTGGCTGGATGGATGGCTGGATGGATGGATGGATGGATGGATGGATGGATGGATGGATGGATGGATGGATGGATGGATGGATGGATGGATGGATGGATGGATGGATGGATGGATGGATGGATAGGTGGATGGATGGATGGGTGGATGGATGGATGGATGGATGAATGGATGGGTGGATAGATGGATGGATGGATAGATGGATAAATAGATAGATGGATAAATGGATGGATGGATGGATGGATGGATGGATGGATGGATGGATGGATGGATGGATGGATGGATGGATGGATGGATGGATGGATGGATGGATGGATGGATGGATGGATGGATGGATGGATGGATGGCTGGCTGGATGGATGGATGGCTGGCTGGCTGGCTGGCTGGATGGCTGGCTGGCTGGCTGGCTGGCTGGCTGGCTGGCTGGCTGGCTGGCTGGCTGGCTGGCTGGCTGGCTGGCTGGCTGGCTGGCTGGCTGGCTGGCTGGCTGGCTGGCTGGCTGGCTGGCTGGCTGGCTGGCTGGCTGGCTGGCTGGCTGGCTGGCTGGCTGGCTGGCTGGCTGGCTGGCTGGCTGGCTGGATGGATGGATGGATGGATGGATGGATGGATGGATGGATGGATGGATGGATGGATGGATGGATGGATGGATGGATGGATGGATGGATGGATGGATGGATGGATGGATGGATGGATGGATGGATGGATGGATGGATGGATGGATGGATGGATGGATACATATGTATTCTCTGGCTTCACGTGGATTCGTGTTTATTATATATATCGTTACATGTGACAATTAATTCTTGGTTTTAACTCACTGACTTATATAACCTTAACTTGGTATTCACGTCAGGGTTCAGTTATGAGTTTTACAGAGACCTCATGCAACACAAATAAAAATGCTGGAAGATTTCATGGCAAACCAGTAAAATCACCACAATAAATCATAGGTATGTGTATTGCTTCATAGCTTAATAAGATAATTTCATATTTTAAGTGGTACTTGACGAATCTTGTCATTGATATGATTATCACGAACAAACTTTACTGTCATAAAACTTACGTAATAATTTCCTGACGTGAAATGAAATTGATTCTGCTAAATAACACATTTGTTAAACTTTCTGTTCTTTCTGCACACGTTTGGCCTAATAATATGCAGTGCAATGATGTAATATTATATACTACCTTGATCAGTTTGAAAGGTTAATACGGAAAATACGCTCACATTTTTTCACCTTGTTTGTTTAATATATTTTCTGTAATTTTGTTTGTACCGTGATTTGTTCATCGATCACAATTGTCCAGTCAGAGTAAATCTTATTTCCATCCATCCTCCATTTACCCCCCCCCCCCCCCCTCTTCTATTATATATACAAATACAAACGAGATTATATCAGTTATGTTTTAATTAAAATAAAATAAATAAAAATGAGAAAAATGTATGTAAAACATCCCTCCACCACGACTTTATTGCACATTTAATATCATTAAATACTTCTATAATACCCCCACAGGCAACAGTTAATGTGGAGTTTCTTATCTTTCTAAGCGTTCCATGAAGGTTTCCTCATTTCTGTCTGTTTATTTCTTATATTCTGTCGGAAACCTGAATTAAGATGTGTGAGTGCTGTCACTGTAAGCAATGTGCCAAACAACGTCTTAGCAACCAACCAACGAGATGTCATTCACCCTGAGTTGGAGAAAGCAGTTTTTGTCTTACTAAAAAAAAACAAAAAAAAAAACAGGCAGAATAAGAGAGAGAGAGAGAGAGAGAGAGAGGTGGAGAGGAAGTATCAATACTTGATTAAACAAGATTGTTCTCCCCAAGAAAAACTACAGGTAGTTTGTATGTATCAGATATGTATTACAAAGTATATAGATTGAAAACAACATTGCCTATAAATTACAATGTTAGTATACAGAGCGATGTACAATTTGTTCTTCAAGCGAAATAGGTGTCTCTTTCTTTATATATATATATATATATATATATATATATATATATATATATATATATATATATATATATATATATATATACATATAATAGAATTTTAGTGAGTTGAAAAGCTTCCAGCCTCCACCGGGATTCGAACCCTGGACTCCCGCTTCATATGCGGACACCCTAACCAACTAGGTTATAGAGGCTGATTGAATGTCCAGAGGTTCCAAACCGAATAAGGATGGTCGTAATTATTGTAGTGCGCATGCACGCGACAATATTGGCTTTACTGGTCAAGTGAACAATACCTACGTGACTGGACGTTGAAACTTAAAGTTTCATATAGCCTCTGTAAATTTGCAGTTTCAGAGGCTAGCTGCGTAGCAAAATTTATTCTAAGTTTGTCACGGCCCTCACAAGCGCCCTCACTTTGTCGGTACCAACATTATGTCTTTACTCCTTGGTGTGTTTTCCGCCCAAAAATAACACCATGAACAACCGAAAAGTTCTTCCTAATACTGCAAGCACTCCATGCGTACTACAATACTGCGTATTTTGCAAATACAGTTCTACTTCCACTGTAGGCATTTGCAAACCTGTATTGAACAATGCTAGTTCTGTTCCGATTACATATTTGCCTTACTCTAGAGATCAGTCAGAAATACACCCCCCCCCCCACCTCCTCCCTCCGCCTATTTTAAGTTATAGGTTAGACTGTTTCAATGACGCAATGGTGTCGCTAGGTACTCGCGAGAGGCTATGCTAAGTGAACATCTACATAAGAAAAAAAGATTACATATCCTTGATAACCTGTATACTGCTTGTCATCAGTCGAAGTCGTGTAAAACGTTGAATAATACATTGAATAATAATGTTAATTTGCATCTCTCGAATTCACTCAGTTTAAATATATACCCTTCGATTTGGACAATATGCCTTCCATTTCACAATTTTTTTATTTTGTGTATGTTTTTTATAAAGATGTCCAACCTCCTATGAGACCGAAAGCATTATATGTTTTCATTTGATCGTTATTAAGGAAAGAGGTAGCTAGATTTTAATCTTGAATAATCAAAGCATCTCACTTGAGGTTCCCTTTTTACGAAAAACATTTATATTTAGTAAGATATCATTGAATCGGCATTACTGTAAGCAATACCGAAACAAGGAAGACCTTCTCTGGCGTAAAACTAGATATAGTGGGGCGTGGAGGGGCGTGAGGGGGGGGGGGGAGGTAGGATATGTAGCCGTTACTGGCTGTAATTTGGTAGCCATGATGACAAATTTGTAAATGCACTGCAAACATGTTATTTGATGCGATATGTAAGTATTATGGTTCTCACTGAGTTTTTGTGTTGTGTCTAAAGAACTGAATTATTTGCATGTGTGCTGAATAGGTTAAGCAGTCCAGCCGCTTTCTTTGATGACCTTCATAATGGTCAAAGGGTCATTTCTCAACACATGATATAGAAGTATAACTTGGACAGCTCTCAGTGTTCTTCTAAACGGTATTAACCTTAATTGTGTGTCTAAAGTGAACCTATCACGTGTGGTAGAGATACTTGTCGTGAACAACTGCCCTTAAAGCAGTTGGGAGCAATCTTAACCTATTTTTAGGGATATATCACAAGCTCAATGGTCCTTTAAAAACTGCTAACATCATCTAATGATGACATTGGTTTCAGTGTCAACACTGTTAACATTCTACATTGAAAATGTGAAGGAAAAAAAACACAGAGAGACATTAAAAACACAGAGAGACATTAAAAAATGTCACAACCTAGCGGTATAATATGACATCAGAGATTAACAAAATGGCAGCTTCCAGATATGATTATTCTTAGTTGTTTTCTAGAGTTGTTCTTCACAGAGATCTATGTCACATAAGCTAGAGATGATGATTTGGGGTTTTGTGTCCCCTTTAAACCCTGTTATCCCCCCCCCCCGCCCTCTCCCCCCAAACTGACCAAGAGTTCTCTTCGGTATTTCGAGGAATTTGTCACCACATAATCACCGCATAATCTCTCATACATAATACGATTTTCAATGTTTTTTAATGACGTTTGCAGTTAACCAAACATACGGATACCTAAAGGCTATTCAACTCTTTCTTTAACGATAATTTTTTATATATGAAATCCAACCAATGACAGTTAAGCTAATCTGTTGCATTGAACATTCGGTAGTTGCGAGATTTATTAAAGTTTGCAAAACTCTCAGAATAATCAAGATAAAACTTTATAAAAAAAAGGGAAAAAAAGAAGATTGTTACAAGCTTTTTTATGTTGCTGCCTCCATGATATTAATCACTGTAGTCAGAAAATGAATATTTCAAGAATTCCCGAATCACAACGTTTACAGATGAACATTTGTGTAACGAGTTGTAACCTTGTAAGAAGTGTTTCTAGGGCAGATGTTTACACTCGACTTTCGTTTTGCTTGCATGGGGTGTAGCTGTTCAGGTATTAAGGGCAACTGTTACAGAATATGGTGCATGAAATTGGCCTTGATATTATTCTACATAAGAGGCATCTGTAAGAATTTATTATATGAATTGGTTACAGGGACCCAGACACAGATTTGAGATGGAAACGGGAAGGGGAGGGGGGGATGACGTAGTAAGATCATGTTCAGTTGTGCAACAATCACGGCATGTGACGACAACACGCCAGTTTTAAGGTCATTGCTGTGGAACTTAAGGTGTGTGTATCTTGCGGGGGGGGGGGGGGTGGGGGTGTACCGTACAGCCCTGTCACCAACCGTTATGGTATCCTCATACAAATATGGAGACCAATAAGATCTCATTGAACAATTTCTTACGGTTTATTCTGAAGTAAACAGTTCTGTTTTCCACAAATTCAATATAAAGTTTCATTGGTTTGTTTGCCAAACCATTCAAGTTTACGACTAGTTTCATCTTTGTCGAGAAAGATTTTGGCAGAGGTAACTAAATATGATTTAATATGTTCATCTCTGTTTCATAAACAGCCGTGTGTGATACTTTATATTTAACTCCCTCTCTCTCTTTCTGAGTATTGTACTAATAAGATGGCTATTTTCACAGTCTAAAGGTTCCCACCATCTTAATCCACTCTATACACAAAACCTCGTTTTTATGTCGTTGTTCATTTTAACTTAAGGGAGACTATATCTGTTGATACTTGGAAACGTTTTAAGTATATAACTACATATTCCAAGCAAGACATTTTCCATTAGTGCTGCACGATAATTATACACATGTAAGGTAGCGTGGTGGGTGTGAATGTTTCATGGAGACGAGATTTTAATGAACTCAATATTGTTTGCTATCTCTAGTGGCAATAGCATTAGCTGCATTATTGCATAAGAATTGGCATTAGCATAAGCTTTAGCATTGACATTAGTATTAGTATACAAGTACAGTATAGTTGTACCATTAGCAGTTGAATCAGTCGCGATCTGTAGGCTACCATACTCGACCGCAAACGATAAGTTACCTCAAAATTATACACAAACACTTTAATGATCAATCAAATTTGTGGATCAAGATGAAATGAAATGAGTAAAAGAAATCATTTGGTGGGGCCAGGGGTAGGGGGGGGGGAGTGGGAAGGCATTCAACAATCTGTAAATATTTTATAGCCTCCATGGGTCAGATTAAGGGAAGTGAAGAGTGGGTGTATGCGGGAGGGGAGGGGGGGGGGCGTTGAGAGAGGGTAATAACTATAGGGGATCCTGGTAAAGAAGGTCGGTACTGACTTGGTTCTATATACATTTGATCAATTATAGCCCAAATGTATTCCACAGAAAGACCAGTGTGACAAGTAGCCGTGCAACCATATTCCCGTCCTCTTGGTTAACGGTCAAGTACTATCTTGTCAATTTGGTACCTTTTTATGTCAACTCCATTCGACCAATTTCTTGATGATAATTGCGATTTTAATTTGCTTAAGGTGATCAGTATAACCATCACACACATCGTACTATTTATTAAAAGTTTGCAAACATTTTCGGCTTTCACGAGCAATGGTTAATATTTGGAATTTAATCCTTGCTTGAAATCTATGACAAACAGCCGCAGATCTAACTGGGGAGGGATGCGAGAGAGGGGAGGGAGGGGGAGTGAGGGGGGAGGGGAGGAAGAGGGCGAAGAATGTATTCCCTCCCCTATTTCTACAATCACAAAAAAAAATAAAATAGTAGTTAGCACAACCTTGCTTGTGTAACCAAATTATACACCTAATTTATAGCCTAAGATATTTTAAGTGTATCAGGGGGAGGGGGGGGGGCAGGGGGGCAGGACTTCAGACACGTATACAACATATTTTTATATATCAAAGTCTAATGCTAAACCTTGCAGCCTATCGTTGCATATTCTTGATTGTGTATTTATATAATAGAAGACATATCATTACTTTGTATCCCTTAATCAAATTTTCCACATCGCAGTAATATTAATGGGCTATCACTAATTAAAATGACATATAATTGTCTACTCATATTAAATGCATTGATTCAGGACAGCATACTACATACAGCCGTGTTGGCGACGTAGATATGCATGTGTACATGTGCGTCAATGTGTGGGTGTGCGAGGATGTGTAGAGAAGAAAAATTGTTAATCATATATTGTGATATATCCATTTAGGTATCATAAAGATAGGAATTAACTTGAATGCATTTAACATCTGAGTTGTGAGAACCAGATGATTTCTCGTCCAAAATGGTCTTACGAGGTCGGCAAAAGGTTTGGCAAGGTTTCAATTTTTATATTCTGCATTCTTGAATTCAGAATTTCGAATCTTCAATAAACGAGTTACTAAATCGTATAACTTCTGTTTTTGTCCAGGACCAGCTTCCATCATACTAGATCAGAAACGTGGCAATTTAATAAAGCTGGTAATTTTGTGATAAATTTCGCAAATTGACGGTGACACATCCATTGCGACGAATAGCATTGATTGATAACTAGTACAGAAAATAACGGGGGAAATAGTGCGTTTAACTGTACACAGTTGAAGTTTGAAGTAAATGTCTTGTTTTCTGAGAGTTTATTGGAAGTTCTTGATTGATCACATTACAAACGGAAGTCGAATCATTTGTCCTAGATGCATTAAAATGAGTCGTTAGTAATTGTGGATTCGTTGGCGATGATAGTGGATGTTTTATCTAAGTGTATTGTTCTAAATATAGCATGACGCAACTAGTCAATGACTCTTACATGCGGTTAAACTACATAGTATTTACGGTCTCCCAGTGTACATGGCTTGATCAGTTTGTACTGTGTTTAGGGACAACCGTTAAGACTTTAATCAGTAGAAACTGAAGTGTGTTTATAACACCCTAACAAATTTTAGACCTGTCAGCAGATGCTACTGTGGAAAAAATTACTAACAGACGAATTCATTTCTCAAAGGGCTATTTCAACTAATGACTGATTCGAGTCTAAAACAACTGTCCGTATGTATGACTATCAAGTATATCTTGTAAAGATGGTTAAAATTGCAGATTTTAAGCGTTTCGCAGTAAAGTGTCATCCACTTTCTGTTAAAATGCGGACATTTAGTGTAGTCTGGTTAGTCCAGTCAATCATTACGCATAGGATTGTGTGTTTAGTATCTTCTGTTTGTAATTCCTTCTCAGTAGCAACTGGTCATAAATGTAACACATGTTAAACAATGATAATACGCATCACTTTTAACTAATAAACGGGTACTCACCTTTACCAGTTTTAACTCGGGTGATACTGTAGGTCGCCTCCAGTAGATAGTACGTAAACTTTGGTCATATAAGGTGAAACTGGTTTGGTTATCGTTATTCGCGAAATATCACCTGTTGATCTGTTTATCACACAAAGCTAATGCATGTCAGTGTAAGGACATTGACTGTATATGTTACTCCTTTTGAACCCTTAATGCAGGTACTACGCCTAATTTATCCTGTTCTGATATGTCTTAAGGAGAATAAAAGAAAAGTAAACGAAGGTGATGTAAGGTGTACCTTCTCTTGCCTTAATCGACCTCCATTTCACATGGAACAACTTTAAGGTGTTACATTAACATCAGAGCAATTACACATTAAGTTGACGATTTTTTCCTGTGTATTGTGGAACGCCAGAAGGGACAAAATATTCGGTAAAGGTATCAATGGAAGCCATAAATTGTGGTGCGACACCTACACGTTGTCAACGCCAATGACAGAGGTCTATGTACAATGTTGCTGGTACGAATGCTTATTCTTCTCATTCACATAAGTGCGATTAGAATGTGGTTATTCTTGTTGAGTTTACTTTCGATAGCTACTTTCGTCCCGATTCTAACATGCTAATAAACAGCATAGGCTATAAATATAGCTGTTATAAATTTTCGTATGGTCTATATATTAAATGTATTGTTTACTTGAAGAAAAAAAATGAGGTAACAAAGTTTTCGGCATTTGTCGTCATACCAAAGCAACCTTTTTGAAGAAAAAAAAACTAAGAATCAATTTTGATATCAGGAAGCCAGCGAAGCCAGCAACACTGTAAATGTTAAGCATTGACCGTATGCCATTAGAACTTCCAGAAAATCGCTTGTATGGCCTAAGTCTGTTTATACATCGGTCATTATGTGGCAGTTTGATGCCTGCATATACAACGAAAAGCGGTGCTGGTCTGGGTTTTACGACACCAACTGTGTCTTGCACGGACTTGTTCCTTGACTTTTCGTCCACGTAAACTATACTTCAGGCCCCCACCACAATTAATTGCTCCCATTGACTTACACACTAAACTCGTCACTTTCCAAGGCCGCTAGAGCATATATAGTATATATAGTTTTCAACTGACATGTCCTACCCACCATACGATAGCTGATGGCTTGGGCTATCACGGCACATTCGACTTTTGCCACTATGACTGTTTAGATTTTGAGCTATAGAAGAGCTCACATTTCATACATCTGGGTGAATATAGAGGCTATATGCCGCACATTGACACAACGTATATGTATACTGCAATACTAAGATTGTTCCTAATCAGAGCGTGAATTTGTGTCCCAAACTCCTTTTTTCCTTTTGAAAATCCTGTTCATTTCGCTGTATATTACCAAACCAATACCAAATTCAACAGAGATTGAAGCTTTAAGATGTCTTCAAGTCAGCTCGAAATTAATAATTGGGCTTTTCCGATAAAGTTCAGATCTTAATCAGAACCGCTTATTCTATCAAAGTCATATAGGTATTCGACATTAGCGAGTCTACGCCTACAGACTTAGCCTTCAGATTAACTGCTTCTACGGCCGTATATAACCCCTTCCGGTCTATCGCGAAAACGCACGAGGAGGAAAATATGGTAGATTGTACAGTATTTTAGGCGGAGTGTATAGCCTAGTGGTTAACGCCGGCGTCTCCCAGTCATGAGATCCCCGGTTCGATTCCCCGCCGACAGCAATGTGTGTCGTCTGGCAAGGGTGTTGTTCAATAACAACTTCCCGACATGGACGTTAAATGGATGTGTGCCGAGAGATTGGCTTCGGTCAGCTTGCGAGTCTATAAGCCTCCATGGCTTCTTTCGCGAGTTCCTGCTTGCGGGAAGATCACATATACATACATACATACATACATTTTGCGTCAACGCAATAGAGAGGCTTAGCACTCCGTGAGCACTATAGTTGTCAAAACATTTATCACTTACAAAGGCTTAAGTCTACAATTCCTTTACCGAGTATGTATATCAAGGCCAATTTGCATTTAAAACTCTGACATAATTTGTTTAATCCAGCTTCCATGTGATTTCGTTACATATCTTTCAGTGCTGATAACACCACTTTCGAACGAACCACCTCCCACCCCACACCTATGTACCTACACCCCGCCAAAACTAAAGGTTGTAATACGATAATAAAGATAAACGTGGATTCCATCCATCCATAGCCACCACATTCAATGTTATTTTAGTTTTAGATAGTAAGCAACATTTCGATTTGGCTTCTGCCCATACCCCATCTCAAAATCTGTGTCGGGATACCTGGTGTTTGAATCAAGAGGTGCGATATAATGATCTTCCTTAATTAATATATATTAATTAAGGATATAATGATTTTCCTTATTTAATATCTTTTAATACTAAACTTACACAAGTGGTTATGCGACGTATTTTTCAACATCAACTCAAATATTTAATAAATCTGTAATGATCTGTCGTGTAGTGCACTGGTATAATCAAACTGGAGTTGGGGGAGGGGGAGGGGAGGGAGGGGAGCTGTCGAGGCCCATTTTCCAGAGACGCCAAAAGATCACAAAAGAAAAGCAAATTGCCTTATTTTGTGATTAACTAGAGAAAATCCTCAAGATAAATTTCTTCAAAAGTTGCATGTTCAAGTTAATGATGTAATACTTCTCAAAGTGTGGAAGAGAAGTCTCGCATTGGTTACGTTACTAAAATGTCTGTAAACTAATGATGAATTGATTTACGAATTTGTAAATGTATATTAATACATTCCAATGCCAAGCTAAGTAAACATTTTTGAAAGACGAATTTTGTTTTCGTTCTTGTTTTTGCTACATAAAGATTAATCAAGGTAATCGCTATTAAAACTCATTCTCTCGCCAACTGACAGAACAACTATAAAAAGCTTCAGTCAGATTTCTTTAAACGAAATAAAGACCACGTTGAGGATGGGTAGCCCCTACTTGAAATAACACGTTACGTGATTCTCAGCTGACATTCTGTAATTGATCTCGACAGATAACCAATGGGTAATCATTTCACGCGCGCTCCAAGTGAAGCAAACGTAAAGTAAAATGCCATCTTCTCTGTCCTTCTTTCTTTTCAGAACAAACAAATTGCAACCATCCATTTAAAAGATGACAGAGGGAAGCTACCTCAAGCCGTTCTCCAGTTCAATTTTAAACGTAGATATACACGAGACCAAAAAAAAAATTGTTAGCATGAGTAAATCAGCCCCGTTCACGTCTACTGCAGATAGCAAATTAATTTAGCAAGACGTGACATTTAGTTTAAAAGAAAGGCAGTGAAATGAAAAGAAAAACAAAGCAAACAAGAAAGATTGCAATAAGAGCTTTTTTTGTTTTGTGCCTTCTTAATGATGAAATCTTTACCGGATTTTAATGGATACACGGGATGAAACGTCATCACTATGCCTCTCTGTGTAGACTCCATCTGAACCTTTTTTGATAAGATATGCCTTTCATCAATTGGGGATTGCTTTTTCATTTCGTTATCTGCAGTTTATTGTGCAAAGCGTTTGGGGAGGGGAGGGGGAGGGGAGGGGCATGGGGAGGTTAGGGGTAGGGAGAGGAAGGGAGGGGAGGGGAGGGGATGAAACCAGTACATTTAATCGAGCTTATACTCTACATGTGTGTAGGAAAACATTCACTAATGTCGTGTGTGTGTATGCACGTCCGTGTGTGTGTTAAATGGCAATCCAATCACAACATGCCCTTCACAAGACGGGTGTCTCGCTTCTTGAAATAACATGGTAAGCGTTAAAGGAAACACCTGGTACATTGAATACAGCTGGATATTACAAAGACGTTATGGCGAACGCCTTTAACGACTTGACAGCGATCGGGAAAATTGCGCGTTGTGAAAACACCATAGGACTTTGACCGAAAGACTATCTGAACTACGGGAGCTCTATGTGACAGCAAAACGTGTGACAGTTGTTGTGTAAAGACTTGTATCTGTACTTAAACCATATACGCCCACGTGTCTAATTGAACTGCATCCAACTTATAAAACAAATGGTTAGTGTTGTCTCTGTTTATTCTCTGCTATACTTTCATTGGCATGGAATCGATCTCGTATTTATTTTGATATCATTGTTTAGTGAGGCACCTGTGCAGATTAATTACATTCCCAAATCGTTATGCACAAAAATTAAAAATTTGTAGTCTGTGATACGTTATAGAACATAAATCATAACAAGTTGAAATATCTCCTTTCAGTTTTCATAGTTTAACATGCATAATTTTGCTGCATCAAATGCATGTGATATATATAAATAAATATGAAATATCATCTCTATGACATATCAGAATAAGCTGATGGCTTAGTTTGCCTTAAAACCGTTTTGGATCTGTCATATCGGATTAAGAAGATAGGTAGACGGATTCAGAATTTTGAGATTCAAATAATGAAACAGTAATTTGATTTTGACGACAAACGTGGCATACCAATCACGTGATATTGGGGAGGCATACGAAGATAGGTATATGCATCGGCCTACGGGGAAGTGCTGTAAATGTCAGTATTGCTTTATTGTTGAAAATAGACTGACAGTGAATACATTTGATAAACATATGCAGGTGGCATTGGGTTTATGTCAAAGAATTCTTGAACCAGTTTCTTTTCTCTACGTTGTATATTGGCTTAAACGTAGCTCTTAATAACATGACGAAGCCTGACTATCTAACTGAACTATAGTCATACCTTATATCCCTTCGTTCATATTTTCAATATCTCTTATACAAATTCCTTCTGTTCGTACCAATACTTTAAGTCTACGAGATTTTTCAAATGTCGCTTCCCATCTTTTCATCCTTAATATTCTCAGTCGTATTCGTCGTTCTTTTCCACTTAATAACTTCAAAACCAAAACTTAAATGTTACCTGTTTAAATTGCTTTTCAACTGTTATTCGTTTATCTTTCTCTCTTTCTTGTTCAGCGCATTGAGATATTTTTAATATTTATGCGCTCTATAAGAATTGTATTGTATAATTATAAGTATTATATTATTATTATAAACCAGGGGTGCAACTCCTTTTGGGGGGTACCGAGTGCGAGGTATAAGACGTTAACTCGTGAAGGGGAGGGTTCCCCTTCCCCTTTGAGAATGAGAATTTGTTTTGTATCATGGAAGTTGTCGAGCTAACAAAATGGTGCAACTCCTCGTTGTCTGGAAAATAATTTAGAAGACCTAAATCTCCAAGGAGATATTCCTAATTTCAGAAGAAAAAAAAATCAATGAGGCCAAAGAGATTTGCGTAAACATGTAAAAATTATGCGTGAGTTGCCAACATACGCTTCCCACACGCGCACGCGCTCACACGCACGCGCACGAGCGCGCACGCGCACACGCACATAAAGAGAACAAGACGCTATGATGTCATAATTAGGATTAATGAAATGCGAAATCATGTCCAAAGCCCTTAACATTGGAAGTATGTATTGTATTTCACGGTCAGACGGTAGGGACTTCCTTGTTTTTTTTACAGCCCTGCAATTAAATCCGAAAGCCCCTTCGTTTGGTCCCCCTAGACGATCATTTGGCAACGTCAAAAGTGAAAACTAATTGCTTTGAAGAGGTCTTTGTTGTCATTGTATGCAATTTTTGAAATAATATGCATTCCATGATGACAGTCAACATATTCATTTTTGCCATACGATGACAGTAAAGGGAAGTAATGAAATGATATGTTAAAACTATATTCTGATAACAGGGTTGTTTACCACATATAGGAAATTGTATCTCTGGATATACATCTGACAATAATGAATTAAAATGATCTTGTTTTTATATGAAATGTACTCATTCGTTTTACAAAAGATATAGTTTACCTCAACAACAACAACAACAGCATACAAAAAAGAGAAATGAAAAAAATGATTTTTTTGTAGAAGTAAGGTTGCATTCTGATGTTAACAAGAAGGAAACTTTAATTCAGAACGAGCGCAAAGATTTAAGACAGGCTATAGAAAACGATTTGCCATGATGACATCGCAAATCTCCCACTGTGATTTTTTTCCCCATAGTTAAAAATCCAACTTTTTACCTGACAAAAGTAACTAACCTCAGTGGCGTATCCCCAGCCACCCGATATATGGGAATTGACCTCAATGAACACACGGCAGCACCCTCCATTTATACTTGTATAGATATAAATTTATGCCTCAAAATGCAACATTTGACATTAAAAATGTTTTTTTTTTTTCTGGGGCAGGGCCCTCATATCCTCCTACAGAAGGGTCGGCCACTATGACCCAAGTGCAATCCTCATTTTTTTAAGTTAAAAATCCTTCATTCGCGCCTGTCCCATACTTTAATCAGTCGGGGAATATTTTGAACCCCCACCCCCTCCCCACCTTTGAATTGTTGTGCACTCCACTGACTAACCTACGAAAACCACATAGGCCTATCTGAAATCTGCAGGAATAAATTATAAAGGAGTTTTCATTTAACAGTGCGGTATATGTTCATCTTAGCTGTAAGATGTTTCATTTGCCTGTCTTGTGAATATCTCATTAAAATACATTGCTGAAAATAATACCTCGTTTGCTCGTCCCTGTTGGTCTTAAAATCAATGAGTAAAGTAACTCAACGTTTTGCCTTGAATTTTTTCTTTTGTTCAAATAAAGTTTGTGTGGTAGTGTACCCAGGGGTAGGGCTGTTGTTGAGGCTGGAAGGGATGGCGGTGGCGGTGGATAATGTGAAACACAAGAAATTGTAACAGTGTTTGTTTGATGAAGACAAAGCATAAATATACATTCCTACTTCAAACTTGGTAGTTGCATTCTATATCAGGATTATACCATATCCTACCTTCTGAATGTGTCAAGTTATTCCTTACGCTGACAATGAACAGGTTAAAATTGTCAGCCAAGAAGACAAGCTTTTGACATCAACACCAAGACCCCAAGTTGTGTTCATCTCTCAAGACAAGTTATCATGTGGCTAGTTGCATTGCCTCAAGAAGTACGGTATTGCATGATACTACATGTGATGCAGTATTTCTCGGGTGAGGGTTAGGGTCAACCCTAACCATAGGGTTTTCCCGGTCCACAAGCTACGTCATTCATTGGGCTGTATCATGCATGATGACATTGCTAGACATATTAAACTGTGTACAAAACGGTTCTCTTGAGAAATAGTCACGTGAGGATTGGCTGACATCAAGCAGCCTACTATGAATGAGGTCAAATCTATGATCATTCCTAGACTTGGTCACTTCAGTATATACCTCCACATTTATACATTTCCTCCAACCATCCCAATCGCCCACCCCTACCCCCCCCCCCCGCAGTACTCACATGTGGGTCTTACACACGTGGTACCAACAACGCTCAGTAATATTAAAAGTATACGGTAGTATTAATATACAGAACAAATATAATATCTTAATCAGTAGGAAACTAAATTGAATCATAAGATGTAACCATAGGGATATTAAATAAACGGTAATTTTTTTGAAAACTATTAAAAATTGTCGTCTTCTCTCTATGAGTCATAACTACTAAAATGCATTGACTAACGGTAGTCGGGCTCGCTCAGTCTTAATCAATTGAATTCTTCATGTATTAACTCTGCTTCCTGAATTGCTGTGTTTTAATTAAAAGATTGATTGTAGGTTAATGTATACCTTAATAAAATATGACCGTTTATTGTAAGCTTCCGTCCGCGTTATTACTGATATCGATTGTTTTCATTTGGCAGATATGATTATATGAACTGAAATAAAAACACGACAGAATATAGAAAGACTTATATAGCTTAATATGGTGATATTACGCATTGTAGAATATACCAACCGTTTAGATGCAAAAGCAAATACATTCTGAAAAGTTGTCTTGGACACTGGATGTGTGCATCATTATTCATTTATTTAATTATTTGTATATTTATTTGTTGTCGTCGTATAGAAAGGTTTTAGAGGACAGGGCGATATTTTTCAAGAAAAGTTACCCACGATCGAATCTGGGGGCGAAAAACAAGCACTCAACACTACCCCCCTCACCCCCCTTACATCGAGACTGTAACGTGTGGTCGTGATAGTTTTATGCTAAGTGAAGGATCACGAGTTCTTTCGAAAGTTAATATATACTGCGCATGATCAGGTTAAGTGTTGGTGAGTGATTTATATACTGTTTTTGTGTATATGTGGATACTACAAATGCATGAAATTTTAATAATTTTCTATGCATTTTTTTTTTTGCATATTAGCCTATATTTTCAGGTGCCGATATTTTCCCCTCAGCGGACAAATATCTTACTATTTAATTGTATTCTACACAGACACATATGCACACACAGTTCATCTAATGCTAATAACTAGGAAAGTATAACTTATGAAATGGACCAGTATAACATCTATATGAACAAAAGCTTTATACATTCGGTCCGTCAACCATTTCACAAAGCCTATACCGAGTGTTATCTGCTGAATTCTACTATAACGAGGATATGAATCGGCAGAAAATGAAATCCTAATTCACGACCTATTTCGTCTTATAACCTAAAATCACAACATCTATCATAAAATTCACTTCTATATAACACATTAAAAAGCAAAATATGATAAATCTTGTTCTTAGTGACAAAACAAATTGGGTCATTGAGTCTTGATAATTTGTTGTTGTTGTGTTATTCTTCAATGTATTGTTCCTCTTTCTTTGCCACAGATTTGTCTGATATTCTTATTAATTGCATCATTAAATTTTAGCGTATATAACTCTCTATTGATGGAACACCTTGCCCTTCACAAATGGCGTAGATTTATTGTGAATCTGCGATTTCGAGGTCATCCTCTTGCGTGTGTACAATGTATAGAACTGTAGTTGATGGATTAGGAAGTGCGTGTTACTGTGCAATCGAGGTACACCGTTCAAGATACTGACTTTATACGCGTTGTAATAAAAATGTCTAGTGAAATATATAGGCTATAATGTAGAATCGCTCGCTATGACAATCCTTGTACAGAGGTAGATACATCTTGGAGATATAAAGAAAGTAAGACAAAAGTTAATCAGTGTATTGAATGGCTTATTGCTATGAAAAAAAAGGGGGGGGGGTGAGGGACGACTGTTCGCATTTATATTTGAGAACGCGAGAGAAAAAAAGGTTAAGGAAAAACGAATCAGTAATTTATTGCCATGTGTATTGGTGTTAGGTAATAAGCGCGATTTGAAACGGATTCAACATTTCTGAACGATTGCATTGAATGTGATATTATCTATAATGGCAACCCACAAGTAAAGGTTAACGTATAGTCTATATAGGACTTGAACTGCTATATAACTCAAAACGACACTAAATTCGAACGAATGGTTACTTATTTCTAATCTAAGAGAGCTTAAACAGCAAAATAGTGCCATGATATCATTTATTGAGCCTTGTGAGGTAAATTTGTATTCAAGGAATTTGCCGTTTTTTCAGTTTAGGATATGTTCGACTATATTGCTAATGGGGCATTATGTGCCATTTAACTGTCCCACATTCTTGCCGGCGCACTTCATAATCCTTTGACATATATGATACGATGTTAATGCCTCGATTGAGGTTTACAGCTGTAACACTGTTCACTAATACTGTATAGTACTTATTGCGCATACTCATATTTAAATTAGACCTTCTCTTTGAAATCCTTACATGACATCCTTTAGCATTTCAAGTTAAACGTTTCTTTTTTTTTATGTTTATAATTTACGAGTCAGTTGTTTACATAACATAGAGGTGCAAGGGTATACTCGGTGGTGTATATATGCTATAGAAATCGTCAAGGTTGCGAGTTCGGAACCTGACACTGGTTTATTATATTACGATATAAACATTCAAAGGTATTCACATCGCTGTTGGGAGTGAACACTGCTTGAGTAATAACTATTTACATGCACTTTCTCTGTGGGTTGGTCCGTTTACAATTAAAGATGACGGAAACGATTCATTGCAACCATGATTTTTTATACTTTACAATGTTCAAGGTATCTCGGAAAATTATAATTTTCTCTCAAAGTAAGAATATTTGCATTATGGTATTGACAAAACCTATAGATATTAAGTGGATATAATACATGCGTGAATTTATTTCTGACTGAAAATATACATGTATATATTAACGTGTTTGATGTTAAACGCACCACAACCACTCACATGTTCCCGTTAAGGCTATTTGCTATGTTTTAATGATCTGTATTTTCATATATCTAGTTAAGATGACCATCTTTCACTAAGAAAGCCAGATCGTGGGAAAATGGACATTGTCAAATGACGTAAGTTTCGGGAGATCTTTAATCTATACAATCTTAGAAGCATACGGAGGCTCTAACGGTGTAACAAAACTGTATAGAAGGGTGGGAATGTGGAGTTGGAGTAGGATGAGTGTATTGTAGGTCAGGCTGTATACGTTTAATATGCCCAATCTTAACAGAGTCGCTAACCAACTCTTCTTTCGGTAGGAAACTTTAAATCAATCGTTTTAGTTTTGTCGGAATTCACCCACTTTCTCTTCCTTGCATTTGTCGCAGATACACATTCCACTTTAGCTGTGGATGCCATCTGGATCTTTTTAAAAAGTTATAAAATAAGTCAGCCGGACTCATCTTCATGAATAATCATCTTCTTGCAAAAAGCTTCTCCTTCACTCAGTAATCTTTATTGGAAACAGGTATCTGGATGTTTAATTTTTAAAAATTGGATTCCTGTTTTTAAATCATTGATGCACGAACTCCCCGTTGTACTATATAAAACTTTCTCCAACATTACAATCCTGTTTATAAATTGTATTCCTTTTCGAAAAGAGAAGAAATATGTTGTTGTAACCCACACTAGAACGTTTTTCCGTCAGTGGCTGCAAACTGTGTACAATTCTTTTCTCTTGGGTGTGTGTTATCCCTCCTCTATAATCTTTTCTCTTGGGTGTGTGTTATACCTCCTCTATAATCTTTTCTCTTGGGTGTGTGTTATACCTCCTCTATAATCTTTTCTCTTGGGTGTGTGTTATACCTCCTCTATAATCTTTTCTCTTGGGTGTGTGTTATACCTCCTCTATAATCTTTTCTCTTGGGTGTGTGTTATACCTCCTCTATAATCTTTTCTCTTGGGTGTGTGTTATGCCTCCTCTATAATCTTTTCTCTTGGGTGTGTGTTATACCTCCTCTATAATCTTTTCTCTTGGGTGTGTGTTATGCCTCCTCTATAATCTTTTCTCTTGGGTGTGTGTTATACCTCCTCTATAATCTTTTCTCTTGGGTGTGTGTTATACCTCCTCTATAATCTTTTCTCTTGGGTGTGTGTTATGCCTCCTCTATAATCTTTTCTCTTGGGTGTGTGTTATACCTCCTCTATAATCTTTTCTCTTGGGTGTGTGTTATGCCTCCTCTATAATCTTTTCTCTTGGGTGTGTGTTATACCTCCTCTATAATCTTTTCTCTTGGGTGTGTGTTATACCTCCTCTATAATCTTTACTCTTGGGTGTGTGTTATACCTCCTCTATAATCTTTTCTCTTGGGTGTGTGTTATGCCTCCTCTATAATCTTTACTCTTGGGTGTGTGTTATACCTCCTCTATAATCTTTTCTCTTGGGTGTGTGTTATACCTCCTCTATAATCTTTACTCTTGGGTGTGTGTTATGCCTCCTCTATAATCTTTTCTCTTGGGTGTGTGTTATGCCTCCTCTATAATCTTTTCTCTTGGGTGTGTGTTATACCTCCTCTATAATATTTTCTCTTGGGTGTGTGTTATGCCTCCTCTATAATCTTTTCTCTTGGGTGTGTGTTATACCTCCTCTATAATCTTTTCTCTTGGGTGTGTGTTATACCTCCTCTATAATCTTTTCTCTTGGGTGTGTGTTATACCTCCTCTATAATATTTTCTCTTGGGTGTGTGTTATACCTCCTCTATAATCTTTTCTCTTGGGTGTGTGTTATACCTCCTCTGTATTCTTTACTCTTGGGTGTGTTATACCTTCTATAAGTTAAAGACAATTTAATGGATCGTTAAAGCCAACCCGGTTGTTTTTCAACTTCGATGGGCGCTTTGTAACATTTATAGTTCCAAAATGCGCTACATGTTGAAAGAAAAAGAGACCTTTTTTACGGCATTGAAATGCTAATACATCCGTTTTAACTTCGCAAGGATAGAATTTGTTAATAAATCCACAACTTTTAATTTAGGTTTTTTATGACCTTGATTGCACTGGAATAAACAAACCGTAATTCACGTAATGAATAATGTAAGGTAATTGAATCAACATCTGCTTGGAGTTTAGAGTTTTATGGTTCTGTGGGTAAATAAAGAACACATCTCTGTTTAAGCCATGGTGATGTATTCATAACATTTCAAAGGTTAGTAAGAACTTTAACATATGCTTTAAAACCACACAATGTGATGTCACACTCACATATAACTTGTCTTTTCTCGATTAATTGTGTAGAAACGTATATTGTTGTGACCTCTAAGAGTAGTATACTATATATATAGTATATATATATATATAGTATAATATATATATATATATATCCAATATATATATATATATACATACATATATATACATATATATATATATATACTACACACAGACTTGTAGTTGTTGCAATGTTTTATTCATCGATTTTTTAATACGTCTAAAGAAGATGAATACCTTTCATTAAGAAGAGAAGCAAGGTCATTAATTTGTTATTCGCGATATCCGCTTTGGCAAATTATATAATCTTGTTCATACGTTATAATCGCCATTGATTGTCTAACTACACATACTATAAGCCTCTGATATACTCCTTCAGCGCTCTCCCAGTTCGAACTTAAGCCAGTTATAATATATACGAATGGCAAAAACCGAGCACGGGGCAAATACAAATACATGATATGCAAACCATTCCTGACATCTCTTCAGGTTAGGCCTTCGCTGATTGGTTCTCGAATCGACTTTCTCTGTGGCGTCACAATAACCGTGTTTGCTGTTGCGTTGAGTCCGGGAAAGCCAGTAGCTTCATTTTAGATTTGGTTGCGGAGCGTATGTGACCAATTGTATGAAAATGTCTATAGCGTGAACTTTAGAACAAAAAGTAGGTCTTTTGAAATTGACGAGTTAAAATTCGAACACTTCTCTGTGTCTCAAGGGTTAATATTACAGGATATTTCCAAACAAGCTCGAGGAAGTCTCTGTAATTTTATATTCTGTGAGTTTTTTTTTTATTATCTTCAGTAGATATAAAATGGAATCCAATAACTGAAGAGTAATTGGGAATCGTTCGGAATTGCAAGTTTGTTCATTTTATTTTTCATCAAGCCTTCTTACCATCGCGCACAAGAGTAATACTTATTCGATAAAAAAACAAGAAAAAGTTTATCAAGAAACAAAACAAAAGAAACAAAAAAACTAAACGTGACAACAAAAACTAATATTTTCTTCTGAATTTTCTTTTGGGCCTTATGAAAAATTGTCTTTTTATTTTATAAATCCAGCAGTGAAAAGCACCACTACTTGGCCGGCGTGCACCACATATTTCAAAGAATCTGCACCGCGTAACAAGATGGCGTATTGGTATAAAATCTTCCTGACGCTTTTATTCTCATTTCATCTGTCGTCTGGTGACCAGTATGACTTTCTCTCATCTATATCAATATCCACTGGAATCAATGGCGGGAAAATCCATAGCAACAAGACCCCCCTCTTCATGATAGGGTTTTTCCCATTACAAGAAGGACCGATGCAATTACTTGGAAATGTGTCAAAACTCTCAGCTGAATTAGCCTTGGAGCATATTAACAAAAATGATAATATTCTTAAGGATTTTGAGCTTCGAATGATCGTCAAGGATTCTAAGGTAAATACTGACAGTTTTTCTTCCCTTCTCCCCTGTGTTTTATTATCTTTTTTTACCCCCAAAAATATTTATATTTAAAGCTGATATGTCGACTTTTGAGAATTCAATAACACACTTTTAAGCACTATCATACCGAATTTGCATCCATTTTGTGATATGGTTTTATTCATTACTTTCTTTCTGGTAGTTTTTTTTCTCTCAACGAACTCATGTTCTAGATGGATTAGTGTACAACATTTATCGCTTTTCTCTCGAGAGTGATACGTGTACAATGCTAATGTCTGTAAGCTGGTAAGCTATTATCGAAAATTACACAAAGAGCTACAAACGTGAACTCCACAGACTTAATTAGACGTATAAGCATGATTACTCGCAATGCATGCATGAATTGAAGGGTTTCATCCATTTGACATTAGTTCACACGGTGGGTGCTTATATATAGTATGATGTATTCTTGAAACGAGCACGTGATATAGCGTACTCTCTCTATATATATACATATACATATATATATATATATATATATATATATGACATGATAGATGGTATTGTGATGTCATGTAACATTGAGAAATTACGGTTCGGACTGTACAATAACAAACATCAGAAATAACATTTTATTTGAAATCCATCCCTCCATGCATGCTTATATCGTCACGCGATAAATCGTTCCAATATAGTAAGCGTGCTGTTATTCAAACATCTAAATTCGTGACATGAGTTAGGCATCTTACGTAGATAGGCTATCATTAGAAATACTACATACATATACCAAATGCAATATTTCATAGGAAGTTATTACTCATGATAAGCGGTTACAAATGTAAATAGCAACTTTAACGGAAACATTAGCACACTGCAAGAAAAATAAAACTTCACTAGAAGACAGAAAGCAGTGATGCTCAAACTTATTACTCTTGCACCATGTGACGTCATGCGCGCAGCCCCAAATCTGTGTGAAAATTTAACAAATCATAATATCAGTAAGGTCACACGTGATACGCAGGAATCGCAACCTGAAAACATGGATATTGGTTGTATAATCCTTGCAATGTGTGCGTTTGGGTGTGCGTGTGCGTGTGCATGTGCGTGAAGTTTGGGCTTGTCAGTATATATATATATATATATATATATATATATATATATATATATATATATATATATATATATATATATATATATATATATATATATGTATATATATATATATATGTATATATATATATATATGTATGTATATATATATATATATATATGTATATATATATATATATATATATATATATATATATATATATATAGGACTCATTTACCGTACGCTCTATGTAATAGAAACCGATAGTTAGAACAAGTGATAACTACATTATTCCATAGCAAGCTTTGGCAATGTTACTTTCATTACATGGTTTGATCTCCACGAAATAAACACAATAAAGCAAATCTCGAGAGAAAAAAAACCGGTCTGTCAATATCAATAATTGAAAGATTACGTTAAGTAATACCATATATCGATATCATTGATAAAATTTGAAATCGTTTAATGACAACAAAAAATCTTGATTTCAGTCGTCGGTTGTCCTCCTTGCATGGCGACAGTAAGCTGTTGGCGCCTTCTCTAGATGGGATCCGATAGCCGGCCAATCCTGTTAGATCTTGCAAATAAATTAAAACAGCAACACATTCTTACTCTTGGTGAGAGACTTTAGCAACGGCGACGAAGTTTTGGGCAATAAAACTCTTTTGGCTGCCAATTTTCGGCTTTTTTTTATATAGCTAAACTTGCCGAGTGCCATTGAGACAACGGATAATCACTGATCTGACTTAGGTCATTACTCATCCTGAATTCTTCACTATTATCAAGTATACCGTAGTATAGGAACTGATTTCAATTTATACATTGTTCATTATTAATATTAATTAATGAATAGATCAAATGGGAATTTCCTGAATAATCCCTACCTCCCCCCTTCTCTCTTTCCCTCTGCATGCAATATATAAACGGCTCAGCCCATCTCAACTCAATTAATTAACTCAAACATAAATTACTCCCATGTATGACAATGGCCGCCTCAGTCAGCTTTTTGACGTTCCTTTTCGGTTGATTAAAACTCTGATTGTGTTGCTCTAGTTTACATCGAGTCATTCAGCAAGAAGCTGTTTAAGTTGATATCAAAGATTTGAATCTTAATGGACTGTTTATACTACATGGCCTATAGAAACAACTGATTTGGGGCTCAATGCCACACGTTCAATAACGAGTGTAATGTGGAACCAGCGCCTGCGTCGAGAGCTTAGTTAGATCCCCGCGGGAGTAAAATGTATCCCCTGACCCCCCCCCCCCCCCGCCCCTCTTCTCACCCTTCTCGTTGGACCTATGTGAAATCATCATTATCTCTTTCTTTTTTGGGCAGAAATGAAAAATGGACAGAAAGCATATCAATGACAATGTACACCTATTATATGTAAATAGGTTTAGGAATGGTTCATTTGTTATTGCTGTGGTGTGATGTGATATGTGACATCAGAATTTTGCTATCCTCGACTATTAAATCTTCCCGCCTGTCGTTTGACCTTTGACCTTTGACTTTTGACCTGACAACTATGCTTACTATATATAACGAACTTACAAAACATTATATGTGTTGTATTTATTTATATTAAATTATTTTGGTATTGATTTATTTATTTATATTGCACGGGTAAGACAACTTTATACACTGCAAACAGAAACCAATATTTTCTAACGTTACACCGAACGATAAGCTAGAGACAACATCTCAAACATGTTTATTTGGAGTACCACGGATCATAAACGACTAATTTACTCGTGGATCATTTTTCAGTGTCTCTGATTATACCGTTATACTATCAACTATTGAGTAATAAACACGGCACGGGGACTAGAACTTCTAAATCACAGATTAATTTAAACAAAGCATTATAAATTCCGATTGCGAAGTCTGGCAATAAATTATGCAAGTGTCGGCGCCACAAGGAATTGAACTCGGATCTTCCTATATATATATATATATATATATATAAATATATATATATATATATATATATATATATATATAAGAGGGAACATGTAGAAAGTCGCAATTATTACGAATTTTAATATAAAATACGGTACTATAGTATTACCCACCCTATCGACTACACGGAACATGTATACTTTCGACAAGACGACCACGCCTTTTTCACTCAGTATAGCTTTCTCAAAAGCGTATCACTGGTATTGTAAGCAAGATGGACCGTCATGGCACTTGTGCCAACTGAGGGACGTGAGACACATTTATTGCGTTACCCACAATATTCTAGAACATTTTGTAATATTATAATTATGCGTTAAGTATGTCCAAGAAACACATACAACAAACTACAAGAACAAAAATCGCAGTCTTATATTCCATTATGTAGGTATGTCTGTATATCTGTCTATCTGTCTGTCTGTCAGTGTCCAGAAGTAAGTAGCGGTGTGGCAGGAACCACTAAGTTAGAACCTCTGTCAGGCGCGTAGCATGAAGCCCTCGTGGTGTAAAGCAGCAAAACCAAATCGTTGTTGTCCCTATTTTAACTGCAGAGAATTTAACTTTAATTAACGCTTGTATTGGTGTGACTTTTCATGAAACACCCAAACAGGCTCTAACCTCTGTTTCGAATTTTAGGGGAGGGGGATGGGTCAAATTTGGCTGATGTCCACTCTGGAAGGGGTCTCTCACTTCCCCAGCCTCCTGCCTAAGCCACTGACCGCTAGCTGTAATTGCTTGAAAAATTTCCTTAATACGATTATGTGCTGAAAAGGTTTGTTTTCACTGCCATGCAGTCAGTTATCTGAGATATGGATTTATAGAGCATAGTCACATGTCATGCCAGAAACAAGCGTGCATTTTCCTTCCATCCAACGAACAATTCCATTTATCGGAGTTCATGAGGTCCCATAGGACTCGCGGTCTACTTCTCGAGCTGAGGTACGGATTTCCCTAGTCGATTTAGCAGTCACATACGGAATAAAAATTACGAAAATTTCAAACTTATTGTAGTAATAGGCACCTCGACAATTATGAGCCCCTTAACTTACATTTAAAACATGGGAAGCGATGTGGTAGTACCGGAAATCTACAGACGACCGGACGCGAGTCAGTTTTGACTATTTGTTTTCTTCTCATATCTTTCAAAACGTTCGCAGGAATATTTCATGGGAAAGGATCTTTACTCTAATAATGACGTAGTAGTTAACATCAAAAGACTTCATAGCTTTCAGAATGACGATTGTTGTTTATTCCTTCATATATCGAGTCCCAAGTGTGTGGAATTTAATTTTGCACTCACATCCGTCATTATAATATCAATATCAATATCCTGTTTATGTTAGATCAAAGTAAGGAAACAGGGGCGGATCCAGGATTTTAAACAGGACGGGTGGGGGTGGGGGGGTATGGGGGACCTCTCCCCAAGATAAAATATCTGACGTGAAATGGTTATTCTGTGGCTATTTGGGATACATAAATTAGGTCTATAGACCTATGCAGGCAAGGTTGTATTAACGATTACGTTTAATTTTCGTCTAAGGTTAAATACAAAATGGAGGAGAGTGGTGTACATTTACCACACCCCTGGATCTTCGCCAGGGACTTTTCATGTTGTCAGTGCGCGTGCTCGGAAACCTGAATTTAGAGAGGAGTGCAGAGTTTGACTGGCATATTAGGCATGCAATTGTAACAAAGAAACTTTTCTTTGCTCTGTTATAGTTTGGTTTTCTATCAAGTTGTGTAACCTACCGTAACATACCATTGCAAAACACTTCAATAGCCTTTAATGATTATAGTACATGATTCTGGGTTGTTTAAATCCAGAAAGGGTCATGAATTTAGAAAGCAATTTGATTGAAGCTGTCGGCTAGATCTTCTTCTAATTATACTATGTTGATGAGTAAATGTAAACAACGAATGGTACTCCTGAAGGTACATTGAGATAATGTTTACTCGAATACGGTATGCTATAGCCATTTAAGGCACTGGCTAAATCATTTTTTTCCATGTAAAACGTCTGTTTTTTGTTTCTTTTTTTATTATTCAGAATTCTCTAATAGTAACAAATGTCTTGCATAAATGTACCCTGTAAATGTAAGGGGCTACCAGTGAATTAAAATATCGCCCCCCCCCCAATCCCCAAGAGTATACTTAAGGGCCTTGACTGGAAGGCACATGATTGGCCTATACCTTTGTGCTCTTCGCAATTGCTATAGCAACAGCAGTAACAATATTGATAACAAAAAAACTGAAGTTTTAATAATCAAGAGAACTGTAAAATGTGGCCCCTTAGAACTAGTGATAGGACTCCTAACCTATTAATGATAATTGCCCAAGTTCATTAGCACAGCGTACTCGAAGCAATTCACGAGGGGGCATTTAAAGGTTATTTGGGTTCAAAGCTTGGCAGCTAAAAGGCAAGATTAGATTACAACAAATTATCCACGAAAATGATCTAAAAACGTGTCATTTTTGGCATCAAGCAATTTGACAGGTCGGTCACATCAAATGTTAATAAATTTAAAGCTATGTACTTGTGTGTATAAAACTGGCTTTATTACACATACGGTATATACTTCCTTGGAACGCGATTCGTGGTAAATTGATCATGCCCCCCCCCCCTCCCCCATCCGATCGCCCTACTCTCGACATAGTCCATACTTGCTAGAATTAATGGTTTTGACCGGTTACTCAAAAAGGAAGACAAAAAGTGTGTAAATACACCCCATTCAGAGCACGAATGGTGAGTTATAAAAACTAGTGCTCCCGTATACCATGCTAACGCCGACATAGCTTCGCACATTATCAGAGTTGATCTAAAAGTGCTTTGGAGTTTCTTTGCGACTAATATGACAATTTTAGACTAATCTGACATAAGAATATAAAACCTTCAAAAACATTCAAGTAAATGATTTAATTCAAGGGACAACATCTCAAAAGTAAACTTTCTGTCCTTTAACCTCGACAGAGAATGACTATAAAAGTTTTAAGGAAATTAAGGCAAATACTGTATATAAAACAGGTCTTATATCTATCGACGGAAATGTCCATTTTATACCAGAATATTCCTTACATGCGGTGATAAAAAGCATGTAAACACTACTTCTATTTTATGCATGTATCTTGACCAGCTATGCACCTTCTCTTGGCCACATTAAAACATCTGCATCAGATGTACATAAACCACTTGAATGCGTTTGAAACCATCAAAATTTTAGAAGCGGAAGATACAACTTCGTCGTCAAAGGGCAAAATCAAAACATAACAAAAGTGTCTGTCATCGAGAGAGGAAACGTGTGTTTGTATAATCTTAACATAAAGTTACTTATTAACCTTTCAATAATATAAGAGTATTGATATATGATGTAACTGCCATCCCTCCCCACCCCCCCTCTCCCTCCCTCCCCCTTGCTTTACTTGTTGCTCTAATATAAAGGAGTCTCCCGTTGGGAGTTTGGTGAAACAGTGTTGACATATAAATATAATGCTAGTAACATTGTGCACCTGATGTTATAATAGGAATCTTGTAAGAGAAAACGCGGGAAAGAAATAACCTTAATTCAATTCTACCTGTCTTCAAAAAGAAAGAAGATTATGATGGAACACTCCGAACTTGGTTTCCCAATTCCCAATTTTCCCCGACGTATGACAGTGGCTTGCATTATTCGTGACATTTGAAGTGACGAACAACAGATGTTCCCTGTCACATCGCTTAAAGCAGGTAGCATCGCTGGCCAATAATCGTCACGAATTTAAAGAGCTATAGTTACACAAATAATGAGATATCAAATAGAATACAAATTATAGTGTAACAGTAATTTATAAGAAAAAGATGAAGACGAATCTTCAGTAATGCAGGTATTGCAGTATATTATGTTCTTATATGTCTGTACGTGCATTATGAACTATATAGTGAACAGTTCCGCTGTTGCGTATATATATTTATATTTCCGGGTTAGTTCCATCTATATAAAGCAGTTCGCGTCCCGTTTCTTCATTGAATCATAAACCTTTTAACTCTTGTAAAATACAGGTTTTTAATCCCAAATCTTTCTTTCTATATCGATCATAGCTATTAGTAGCACCATATAGCCATTTTTTCATAAATAGTTCGTTTTTATCGAGTTCTCATCTTCTCTCTTCTAAATTTGAAATCCATGAGAGTATCATATATCTCGAGTACTACACTTTAGCGGTTCGAATTTCTTGCTGAAGAGGAATTTTTAAAATCATTTAATTGGCATGATTTTGGAGAGAGAGAGAGAATGAGAGAAAAAAAGCCTATATACAATTGCATTCAACAAGAGTGAGGTATTTACTTGTCTGTTGTCATCGACAATATGAATACTGGTAGATAACAAAATATAGAAGCGTTTTTACTGGCTTTTAACAATTTATTGCGTGATTTAAAATACAATATTTGACGCAGTCTAAGAAAATTTGATGAAAATTTCGTGGGGTAAAAGAAAACCTTCATGATAAATTCCATGTAGTCTAGGCCTATATATACTGCATATGTTTTGTATAGTCTCATATAACATGTGTAGTTATAATGTAATTAGTTGAAGTTATCAATCTCTTTAAAACTAGAACATATCAAGGAAAGTCATCCAATTATTTGAAATATATATATCAATAAATTCATGAATTCTTTGACTCTTTGAGAAATCCGGCTTATGGAACCAAATGTAGCCTAACTACTGCTAATTTTCATTTGCCTATATCTTTGTAAGATAAAATTAAGCATGCCTTTTGGCTTTGTCCTCTCACAAAAATAATTTTTGGACAAAATTGTCTGATTTATGCCTTAAAGAAATTGCATGTAAACTTAGAATATGTTAAGTTTGGCTATACGGCAGGAGGACATTAAAACGCCCTATTAAATGTCTTTCTTTTAATGCATACGAAGTATTTTCTATTTAACTGTAAATTGAACAATAAACATCCCTGAGGCGTTGGCATTTCTTTTACAAGTTTCAATCTTCTCTTGAAGTTGAACATTTTATTCTGCAAAATAATGAAAAAACAACGCTTCGCAGTCCTTACGCTTTAATGAAGCTGTAATTGACCTGTAATCAACCTTCCACAGTTTATGTGTTTACATTGTTGAATATTAAAACTGATTCCGAATATGAAGTATGCTTCCATGTAACTGGTGAGGTAATTCTTTCATTAGGCCTACTCCAATGAAATGTTTTCTACTCTACCATCAATATTCTTGATGTTAATGGCAAATCAAAATCAAATGTGAGAGAATGTATTATTAATTATAACCACGTTTCAAAGTAATCGAGCATTCTATCGATCACGTCAACACTGGTTGTAAATATACCGTACTATAGATAATAAATATGATATTTATACGTACATAGAGGACAATGAATGTGTAGCACAATGAATGCATACATTTAAATTCAATAAATGAGATGGGGAAAAAAGAACTTATTTTAATGATCCCTGTTATTCTGTCACTTAATGTTTGAAGCATATTTCAGTTTTTATCACTAAGGTTTGTTTATGGTAATGTTCCCTGCTCTTCGGTCATGAAGTGGTGGGGTTGGGGGTTGGGGTGGGGGGGGGGGTCCAGAGAGCATCAAGACAATCTTATACCTACGTTTGTTTGCTTTTATCTAAAACACTTATGGTTGAGCCACCTCAATGATACTTACAGTAATGCTGTACTGAATTCCTGAGCATTAAAGATTGGTCTGTCGAATATGATATACCAAAGATATTGAAGAATTGAGGTATCTCGGTCCTTGTCTTATCTAAGATAATACTGTAATTCCATCTTCAATGTCCAGGTTTTTCCACTGGGGGTGTGGGAGGGGGTGTTATGTTACCATGTTTGCCTACATCTTTTGAGAAATCATATATCTTAAATCACACTGACATAACCACAAACTCTTTCAACGAGAACTTGAACGTAAACATTCTTCTTCTTTTATCTTGTGGCAAACGATCTCCTGAAATTCATTTAGACGCGCGTAGAGGATTTTGCCCTCGCTTGCATTTAGATTAAGTTAATCCTATTATTCGAGCTTCAAGTGAAAACCTTCGGATAATACTGATTAAGGTATTTTCAAAAGAGCTGTAGCTGAAATGAGTGTTGCCTTTAAGTTACATACATATTGACAGCTTCATTATGCGCGTGGTAAATATCATGATAATAACGCTCATGGTCTTATAGTTTAGGATTTGAGTTTAGCAAACCTTGAAGGAAGAAAAACACATACAAAAAGAAAAGGCAAATCCCCCTCAACAACCAACACAAGAAAATGGAAAATGAAGAACACAAATGAATTGATCAAAGAAAGAGGGCGATTGGGAGGGGGGGGGGGGGGGAGAGACCAGGGAAACGTGCTATTTAGGAAAGAGAACTCTTCTTATCTTTGAAGGATGGTATTCAGTATCCTTCACATTTATTACAAGTGAACGAGCCGTATCAGGTATATATATAGAGAGAGAAAGAAAAAATATAGGTAGTTTCCGTTCTAGCAATAAAAGCCTGCCTTATCTCACTCCAGGCTACGTCAGCAGGCGCGCTGTGTAAATGATGCATTGACTCGTTCGTGTGGTCTCGCTAACATATCTACTGCACGCATGCCTTGATAAGAGTATATACGATAATCTTTCAAATTCAAGTCACTATTCGTTCCGATATATCTTCATTAAAATATATGCCACTTTCCTTTCCCTTTTTTTTTATTTATGTTGTTGTATTATGCTTTTCTTACTTGTTTTATCTCTCGATGACCTGTACTACATTATCTATATGCTACCATAATTCCCTATACACACCTGCATGAAGTTTTTACGCATATAACGTAGGAGGATGGTGTGCTAAAATAGTGAATTAAAGGATACTTTAAAAGAGCCATTGTAGCATTGAATTATGATTATATATATATATATATATATATATATATATATATATATATATATATATATATATATATATATATATATATATGTGTGTGTGTGTGTGTGTGTGTTTGTGTGTGGATTAAAAAAGAACATAATCTATTCAATGCCTTTACGGTACATGCCGTTCTCGATATAACAAACGGTTGGAATTTATACCATATACCGTACGAATCCAAACAGGTATGACGTCATAGATGCATGATACCAAAACGGTTATTTCTTGGTTATGACTTTCCTCAATATTTGCTCTTTTTTTGGTACAAACTTTTACTTCAAAATTGGTTAACATTACAATATGAATAAACTCCACGTCCATTGGTACACTGTTGCGTTTCTGTGAAGGAAAAAAAATGGAACCCAATCTAAACAATGCAAGTAGTTGAAGATAAAGCATATAGCAAGATATTTTCTCCTCAGTGTGTAACTATGACATCACACCCGTTCGCTTGGAATTCACTTGAAGTACACAGTGATATAGTTTTTTTTATCAATACCTCAAAACAAAACAAAAATACAAAAGATTGTATGCGTAGAACTTGAATGCAATTTTCTTCACCCTGATCGTTAGATTATATTCCTCTTCGGCATGCATTAATCAAAAAAGAATTATTACTAACCCTTGATCTAGTCGCCCTTTATTTTAGATGAATAATTAATTCACAAAATTCAAAGAAGAATGGGACAAGACATAGGCTTGCATTTCTGCTTTTTACTGTATAAGAAAAAAAAAACATGATCACGACTCAGTATCTATATTTATCTATTGTCGTTCAGATTTTATATCGCAATTATTTCACCAGCTGTTACAATAATTTCGCCTAAATAACTGAATTCTTCCAAATTTAGCACTTCAATATTCTCGCAAAGCTGTGTCAGAACATTTTCAGCTGTAGGTTAAACAAATATATTCTATATTTATCTTCTAGCATTTATGGCTGATGAATCGTGTATCATACGCAACAGCGAAACTGATTGCTACCATATATATTTTTTTCATACATTTGCTTCAAATCACGTGCTTTAGCGTCTGTTTTTTTCTCTCACCGTAATATGCAACGGCTATATACTGCAGGATGCAGGTGTGCGCAGTTCGCATCTGATTTCGCGTTATTTCTAATAAAATTGTCACGTAACCAGTTAACGATGCGAATAATTCTAAAATTCAAGGTTGACTTGGTATTATACTGGGACTGCTTTTTCTTTTAAATAAAATAAATAAGGAGTGAAAGTTTTCAAACTGAGGTTTTTTTTGTATGTGTGTGCGTGTGTGTGTACGTGCGGTAGAATTTTGGTGATGATAATAACATATTTTTATTTCGAGAATTGTATATATATATATATATATGTATATATATGTGTGTATATATATATATATATATGTATATATATATATATATATATAAATATATATATATATACATATATATATATATATAAATATATATATATATATATATAAATATATTTATATATATATATGTATATGTATATAGCCTATATATATATATATATATATATATATATAAACAATTCTCGAAATACTGAGATACATTTACCGATTTAAATGATCCCTGTATAAAGCAACGCCGTTTTAACATTCAAATTAACTGTTGCAAACAGTGAAGTCATCATTACACAGTTATATTAGGTTACAAAATGAAACTTTGCCATTTGTTGATCGATACCGTATGCCTGCTTAGTTGGTTGATTGTATATTAATGCCATAAATCAAAGCAAGCACGGCGAGCACTGGCTCCAATAAACTTGTTTATGTTACTTTAATATGTCTTTTGAACTTAAGAGATTAAACGTCAGCCGTGCAGGAATTTCAATCTAGCACTGCAATTGACGCCGAATAAATCTCTTGCCGTCCTTAGCAGAATGTCCATATTCGCAGTGCACTTTATACACAGAAAACTCTCCAAGTATATATATATATACAAGCAAGTATAGATTATAACTGGTATTTATAACCTTAATAATCATTGGTTGGATTACAAAACATTATTTAACGTTAACCGATGACCGATGACAAAAGTCGAACAGTTAGCCTATATTGTATCTAAACATAAACACTTAATTCATACAGAAAACGCACGGTTTTCCTTCGAGAATCGAGTTTTTCTTTACCATAACTTTAACACATCTGTTCATATCTCTTATTATTATTATTATACCGTAATAATTGCAGAATAAGTCAATACCATAATATTGGAAATTTATTTTGAAGATCAAGCACTATTCACTGCGCGTCCGGAATACGCGTTATGAAATTATTCTCTCTGGGCTATAAGTTTTCTTTTAGTAAAAACACAAAATCCGTTTAACTGGTAACTTTCATACCTCTGATTGCAAACTATGTCTGCAGTGCATGCTATAATCCCATGGCATAAGAACTGTATACGGATGAACCAAACTTGCCATAAATAATGAAAGACAAAATTTGAATAGGTCTCTGCCATCAGGAAAATCACTAGTACGAAAGGTCTGAAGGTCGGAATCGTTTCCGTTTCAAGTATGTATGTACACACACACATTAAATCACACACACATTTACACAAACACACACACGCACATATATATATATATATATATATATATATATATATACATACATATACATGTATATATATATATATATATATATATATATATATATATAGATATATATATATATAATATAGATATATAGAGATATATATCTTTATATATATATATATATATACAGATATATAGATATGTGTATATCTGCCCAAACCATCTCCCGATGTGAGACACGTTTCACTTAAAGTATGGTATTAAATTGATTTTCGAAATTGATTCTATTAATTAAGAGAGACATCTTCGAGATTCTCTCTATCTGAATAGATAAGGAAGAGTATACAGGACATACTTTTCATTCCAATGAGGGATAGTATTGATATCTTGCATATGTGACATTGATTAAACATCAACGTATATTTTCATGAAGATGAAATAAAATCCTCACGATGTGTGTTTATCGAATTATGTCAACGTTAATAGATGAGTGGCTGCGAGTGATTTCGTGATCGTATTGTTTCCTGTCAAAACATCACTTGCTAAATTGTCATTTTTTTCTCTTTCCCGTAGGCTCTTGTTTTTTTTTCTTCCCGTTTCGTTGGTGTTTGTTTGTTTTGTTGTATATGTATTGGGGGGGGGGAGGGGGAGAAGGCAGAGGATGGTTGTGGGGATGTTTAATGTATACTCACGGTACCCAAGCAAAGACCTGTTCAATGAAACATCATCTCGACGTAACTGCATGCATCCATTCGTCCAAGATTTTGCTGTAGGCTATTCTTAGGCCTATATATGCTGTTTGAACTCTAGAAGATTAATTCTAGCAGAAAACTATAAAAGCGGTCTAAATGTACGCAATATATAAATTTACCCCGGGCCTCATTTCGTGACAAGGCGGAAGAAATTATAGACCTATACATAAATGTCTGAAAACTACCGTATGCTTTTTACCAGAAAGGGTTGGCTGTTCTGTTAGGTTTGGTATATTAATATTGAGCTTAGAAGCTGGCTTATATACAAGGTCCCAGTATTAAGGGATTTGTTATAGCATATTGAACGTTTAGTTAAAATTCAAATGCCAAGAGCAAAGCATGTAGAAAACACCAAGAGAAGATTGTGTGCTGCAGGATTTGACATAAGTTGTAAAATCTGCTATAATTTGCCTTAAAGCTATGTTTTTTCTTAGGGGTAATCCTTAATTATTATAATCTGATAAGCCAAGCATGTAATATTAACACATAACTGGTTATACATCTCATCGCATGTCAACTATTTTCATGACTGCTTCAGTCTCAGCAGAGATGTAGAATTTACGCAGTGTCCTATACGCAAGAGGGATTTTGGGGTGGGGTGGGGGGGGGGGGGGACTGGTCCCCACCTCCCATCGTCGACGAGGGAAATGGGTGTGCCAGGGAATAATTAGTTTATACTGCAACAGCTGGACACTTAGAACAACGTTACGTTTACAGCTATTTATAGACCTAAATTATAATCCATATACCTCTTCATTTGACGTCCAAATGTTTGTTTTTATTTTAAGAGGGGCGAGAGGTGGGGGGTGGGGGACCCTAATGATCCTCCTACATGGGAGTCGCAGATACAAATGTTGAAATTTCTATTAAGAATCTTATTCGTTTACGTGATTAATACTTACTGTATGTCAAAGGTATGAAATGTATCGACGCGCTTTTCTAATCGGACTCGAGTGATCATTTTAATGTTAAAGGGAGTTAACGTCTGATGCCGGTAAACTGACCTAGTTTCGAATGAGGTGTAACAGAAGTGTTATACACCACCATCGATCCCAGATAATACACACACAGCTTGCTACCATCGATATTTAGACACTAGTGTACAGTCAGTACATGCAGCTACGGTCAATACCCACAACACAGTGTACATAGCAGCGATGGACATCTCAGGTCCAGATAAAAGATGACAAGGTACCACGTTCATTACTGTCTGCATTTTGTAGCGACAAGAAGAAAATTTCACTTGCAAGCAACGGAAAGTTAACTTTTTCAGAGGGCGGCAGGCGGTTTGGGCGAGTCTTCAATGCCTTTAAGCTAAGTGAAATTCATCTGGTGGTAACAATATACTGGTGGATGTCTCAGTTTCATTATTACTGGTCAGTTTTGGTAAAATCGCGAAAAATTGTCCAGCAAACTCGAACGAGCTGCTTAAAGATGTACTTTTAGACTGTATATGTCATAGAACAACAAAATAGATAACTTAACGTGAAAGGTCATATTGCCATATTTTATTTCATCAAATCAATTCACATCCAAATTTTTAGTCTTTATTTGGCGTGTAAGTTATCCATTGAGACAGATATCAATATAAAAGTTACAATTTGCGTAATAGAAAATAATTTATTACAGGAATTGTGTGGGTTTTTCTTGAGAATATGAATTTGAGATATATTATATATATATTATTATATTCTATAATTTTACCATTATGAAAATTAAACTCGTTTATTTTTAATTGGTAAAAAAAGTATTAATAACTCGTTAATATCAACGGGTGCACGATTTCACTTCTTCGTGAACAACAGTGCAAATGTCAAAGTTTATTTTTTGTCTAAAATTATCCATTAAATTAATTGCATATGCGAGTTTACAATTGTGTGACTTAATTTATTACAGGAACAGTTTTTTATCAAACAAAAGCACGAAGAGTGATGATTATTTCTATATATATATAAATTTAGCTCTCGTTTCTAGTGGATTCTTGCAACTTAAGCTTTTGTATTAGCAAACAATATAAATAACTCGTTAATGGCAAAGTGTAAACTAATTCACTACTTAAGCAGCATTGCAATTCAACACTCCACAGAAGACCACAACGCATAATCTAAAAAAAAAAAAAAAAAAGTCCTATCCATTACTGTGCACCCTCCTCACAGTAGACATAGAGAATACCACATAAAGAATTGTAAGAAGTATACATTCCCATTTAATACATTTAAACGTTACGATTTAATCTTCCCATGATTTTGAAACTAGGTAATTTTATTAAAACCTTTAGCGAGGAGATGAAAACACTAACAAAGCACGTCCCTTTTACGTCAGAGCGCAAACGAATTCGGAGCATCTGTGCGGATTGCACATTTCCCTTTATTTACAACATTTTACAGTTCATTTAATTTGAAAACAAGAATATTGCGAACGAAATTGCAAAAGCAACGTTATAAAAGAGTTATGGTTATAATGCACATGAAATTCATACCTTAATTCTCGTGGAAAGTTTGAACAGTTGAGATGTTACGTATACTATACATACTGGTGCTGTGACCGAATGGACAAAGGCGGTGGCAATGAGGCTTAGCAATCGGGAGGTTCGTGGTTCGATCCCCGGCCGGGACATAGTAAGGTGGGTTTGTCATCCAAGAGCAATCTTTTCCCATCTGAAAAGACTTTCTAAAATATTGAAAAGATTAGAAATTTGAGTTAAAATGTTGAGTTGGAAGCCACCAGTTGTGAAAGTTGTAATCCATTAGCCCTTGCTGGCTTCTCCCGCATTCGTGGTCGCTTAAGGGTAGTAAACATAACTGCCTTATAATTATTATTTTATTATTATTAATGTTGTTGTTGTTATAAATACTGCTACTTCTACCACTATAACATGTAATAGTATAGTACACACATTACAAACTTATAGAGTAACGTTCAGATAGATATCAGTACTGTATGTATGTACTACAATGGAAGTTGAAATGCTAAATGAAATTCCCATTTCAGCCTCTTATCTCCCGGGACATTGCTGTGATTTGATTCAAACCCCATATCATTTGATTGTTACACATTTTAACACGAAATAATAACTGATTATCTATCAGTTTATTGTGGTCCACGAGGAGGGCGGAGTGGGTTATGGAGGGAAGATAGTTTGTTCCGCTTGGTATATTTAATCAGATACCTAAACATGTATCATTCCACACCCCATACCACAAATCCAGCAACACCTCGCCCCACCCTTCTCGTGTAACGACGTACAGAAAACAAGAGGTTCAATATCTATAGGTCATTTTGATTGGGTAAAGTCAGATGGATGTGATTGAAAAAGAAAGCGAAAAATATTTTAAAAAAACTGAAAAGCTTGGGAACTACAGTAGACACCTCACCTTACCTCAAGATATATATATGGACATGTCATCACGTCTTATTCATATAATAAATATGCCGGTCACGTGGGCCATATCCTACGCAAGGCCGTTGTGTAGAGTAACCAGATTGATACACTAATATATGCGGTACTATTATAGCATAATATGGAAACAACAACAATTACCTAACGATATCATATATAGGAGTACATATACAATGTGGTATATATACCTGTATGAAACAATAGTATTGTACATGATCTCTGTGGTATGTAAACATCAGCTATAATATTATGATATAATATATGCAAGACACATTGTGTAGCAATGTAGCTGTAAATTATCTTTTGCATTACCGACTGTTTATATATAGATATCAGCAAGTATACACTGTGATATAACATACCGGTCTGTTATCAACATAAAGTAACAATATAATTGTAAATGATATATGTTACCGACTGTTATATAGATATCAACAAGTACACTGTGATATAACAAACCAGTCTGTTATCAACATAAAGTAACAATATAATTGTAAATGATATGTGTTACCGACTGTTATATAGATATCAACAATTATATTATGATATTATATAGCCTATTAACAAACCTATGAACCACTATCATTGTCAATAACATATTATTACGAGCATTGATTTATAGACATTACGTGTATACACACATGTACTTAGAAACATGTGCAGTGGTTATATTGAATATTCTATTATTGTTGACTTTTTCTCTTATCATGATAGTCAGAATAGTAAAGTGTAATGCGTTGTGAATTGGCTGTTGTCAGTTGTAGTTACACACACACACACTTCATATACGTACATACATGGAATTATTAATTAATTTGTCTATTCTGTTCATAAAGACAGAGTAGAGCGGTTTGCTCAAATCATACCAGCTTTGGGAAATCGCGTTATGCACACACACTAAGACTAAAGGTTATACATCATGTCATAATGTTACCAAGGAAGTGTTCCCCCTATATACTGCAGACATGTGTCACAGTTACATGGTACCTTATTACATATCTACAAGTACATGGATGTCTCATATTACAACATCTAAAAGAGTGTGTTATACGCATAGACTATAGTTCATAGTCGCATGAGGTCTTACAATATATTCAACAGTTCGCTATGTCTCACATTACAACACTCGAAGAAAGAATTACGCAGATTGACGCGTGGGCAGTGGTTTTCCTGTCAACGATACGCTAGTAGAAGGACAAAGTTATTAAAAACATAAAAAAGGTCTGCGAAAAAGTGAACGTTTTAGTATATATTTGAACATAATGTACGTCATATTCGGCAATGGTGATCTTTAATAGATGATATGATTGCAATATGAGAACCAGATTAATTGAAAGTTCAGATATATAATGATCTTCAATAAAATTGTAAGAAACGCTTGTCGGTAGGGCTGCGTGCATGGCTGGCTATAATTATAGTGATGGAGTAACATATACGTGCGATACAGTTTCGATTACCATTCGTGTGGTACGCTAACAAAGAAAAAATTAAAAGAATTATTTTAGTCAATGAGATTAGATGCGTATGTTAACTTATAGTATATTCCGTTTGGGCTAAACGAACCTTGAATGTAGTGAGGAAATGCTGGTATGATGGATTGTCTTTCTTCAAATTTTAACGAGGAAATAAAGCTTACAAATCATTTCTTAAAAAGGCTATATTACAATTGGATTGGTTTTAAACAAAAAGAGATATCATATTTATCTCCTCAGACCTGTTGAGATGTACAGTCTTTTTCTCATTCTTGACAAAATCGTGCTGTTATTCAGAGAGTACAGTATCATATACCAACCGTATATAAGGTAATAAGAAGGTAAAACATGCAATTATTTGTTGTTGTTAAAATTAATGATACCTCGGTTATATTCACCTTCATCAAGATATCCAAGCTTACATTTAGAACATAACTGTTAATGCCATTTCTTTCTCACTGGTCGGGATGGGATTGAGGGCGGGCGTTGGTTATGGGTGGGATGATCGTGAGTGGGATGGTGGCGGGGGGTTGTCTTTGAACATCCCTGAATGATGTTTACGTATATATACTTCACTATACGACGTTGTGATTATATTGTAATGCCATCTCAACTTTGGAAAAATTGTATCGGCGTTTAAGTCGGTCTTATTAAAAAAAAAAGTTATCCATATGTCTAAATACAAAAACCACGTCAAAACCGCTTTGCATATATGACATCGCAATGCAAGTCGCTTTATTGCGTGTTAACATTTCTCGCAACCGATTGTACAGTGACCTCTGAATTAATCGACTGCCATGCATACAAAATTACGATAAGTGAGAGATAATCTTTGATTCCTTTCTCTCATTTTGACACGAAAAAATCGAGAGATTTGTAATCATCTTGTCTTTGTCGATTTATTTCCGATCGATCATGTATGTTTCGAAAGAGCAATGAACTTAATTTACTGAAATTAAGCATTCCTTGGTTTCGAGGCAACGATTCTTATATACTCATGAACTTTTATATCTTTTGGGAATATAACAACCTAATACCTAACTTTTGAGAGGGAAGAAATTCGTGTGAGGTTCGCACGTACTTCTCGTTTTATAAGTTGTGATTGTATAGCTTCAGGGTAATGGTTGTGGATAATTCGCGGAGACAGTACAACCCATCCTTATAAATGGTCTCTATGAATTGAATTATCATCGACGTTCTGTGTCCTAACATTGATCATTTAGTCGCGTATATGCGCATTTTTTCACGTTTTACGACACTGTTTTTGTCATTCGAATTGTTGTGTGTCTTTTATCGTGTATTTAATAGCTAGAATAGAGCTGGGAAGTTTAATCTAGTCTCAGTTTATGATTATTACGTAACTGAATCGAACTGGCTCAAGTATATACGATCTTATATAGCATCATGTAGGAAACTGTCTTGTCTGTCGAAATGTGTCTCTAGCTACACTATAGGGGAATCGTGATACACACGTGACGATGATCAAACAGTCACAGTCTCGATGCAAGGGGTTGACTGGTGTTGAGAGCGGATCAGTCCTTCGGTTGTTTGGTTTTTCGTGTCCACCAGTTCTCTCTCTCTCCCTCTCTCTTTATCTATATATGTATATATATATAGCCTATATATGTATATTAAGTATCTGACATCTTATAAGCAATAATATACATATATGTTTATATTAAGAATGCAATGTACCTATTAAAATGCACACCGGTATGTGTGATTAACATCATATTTGAAGAACTAGTACAGCAACATGGGTACAAGTACTAAAGTACAGGGTTCCTTGGTATGAGTGCAAAAACGGGTACAAGGTTCTAAGCGCGAGTACAAGTATTTGATTTTGCGCTATAGTAGATCTATACTGCAATTTTCTAAAATGCCCGAGTACTAGTCTAGTAAAATTACAAATGAATGAAGGCGAGTATACTCTTTGCTTAATTGAATACTGAGTACACGTACGTAGACTTATGCAAAACATGTATAAATAGAATGCACTGTGTCAAAGTCGTATATCACAAAACTCAACTTCCATCACTGCTGATATTGTTTTCTGTTCATTCATTATGTATTTGACTTCAATACTTCATTAAATGTTCATATTTGCTAATTCAACAATGGAGTTGCAAAACAAAACCGGCATGTTCAAAACAGATTATTTTAGCCTCTTTTTTTTTCTTTTTGCAATATTTAATCTGATAAACGGTGGATTTTCTAGAGCAAACAGTAATAATCAAACAATGCAGTGTCAGTTATTTACAATTAATGATTTTTGATGACTATAGAAAGTTTACGTTAATAACGCGTAACACATTTATGTATTATTTAATATCTTCTCCACGTAATTTCCAATACTGTAAATCGTGTTTTCGTGTGTCACCAAAAGCTTGTTTTACACGTTATTTACATTTGTTACCATGTGAGTACTATTAAGGAGTGAAAGTATACTCTCGTGGAAGGAATAAATGCGGCTAATTCCCTAACCCTACAGTGACCTTTGCGGGGTGATAAACTATAGTGTAAACCTCGGTGTGTTCTCAATACTATTGAAGAATATGCCACCACAGAATGTACAGTATGGATCATATACTTATAAACTAGTAAAAATGTATTCCTAAAGACTATACATACAACGCCCACACACACACATATTAATATATATATATATATATATATATATATATATATATATATATGTATATATATATGTATATATTTATATGTGTGTGTGTGTGTATATATATATATATATACATACATATATATATATATATACTTACATACATACATATATATACTTACATACATATATATATTTACATATATATATATACTTACATACATATATATATATATATATATATATTTACATACATATATAATACTTACATACATATATATATTTACATACATATATATATGCATTGTTACACTCAATATGCACCAGTACCAATATGCAAAAGGTCACGAGTAACCGTAGTAACGATGACTATATATACATATATATATATATATGTATAGGCCTTTACCACGAAACTTAACTTGTATACTTTTTTATTTTGCATCGATTTTTGGTGACAATTAATCCCCTTGGTACATTAATATTTCAGATCAGATTGTGATTGCGTGTGAGGTCCTAGCCATGCTATAGTCCCTGGTCAAAGATTAGATGGTCTATAGCATAAAATTACAATGAATTCATACCTTCAACACAGCTGTGTTTTCATTAAAACTGTATAGTTCGATCAAATGACTGTTGATCGGCTGCAAGACTTTAAACCTTTGGAGAGAATAAAATGGGAGAGAAAGATACGAGAGAAGTGGTGTTTTATTGCAATTATCGAGCCTAGATGATTAAATTGAAAACCTGTGAATTGGAACAATTCTTGGTATCAACACTTTTATAGCTGATAAAGTGATATGCTTTTATTTCGTTCCTCGCAGAGTAATAAAGCGATGTTGGTCTACGCCCAATTAATTAAGGC